>NC_139475.1:1775000-1955000 GCF_057233095.1 Heloderma suspectum
GTCAGCTGTCTGACTCATCCCTCAACAACTTGCAAGCTTGGGGGGGGGGGGGCAGGGAGGTAAGCTGCCCCAGGGAACTTGTCAAAGGACAGAGTCTAAACCCCTAAATCAAATTAACAAATAAAAATAAAACAGGCCGCACATAGGCTATGACTGTACAGTGCCTGATGATAGGAAAATTCTGTTTGAGGGGTCTGTGAAGGAAGCTGCTTCCACACGTGCAAAACCCTCGCCAGATGTTGTGTGTGAGAATTCAGGCTTGACTACCTTGCGAAACACACACGCGCACGCAGGGAAACATGCATCCAAAAGTGCCCAGACCATCTCCTTGGACTATTCTGACCTTCCTTGGATTTTGCTGTCCCCCAAATCATGAAGGGGGGTAGACAAAGAGCGGGGAGGGGATTCCCTTCCCCCCTCCCAATGATGGCTCTCTTTGTGGATTCAGCAAAGGTTTCTTCCTGCAACTGTAAAAGCATTCACCTGATGGTGGACCCTTCTTTTTTTAGCAACAACAACCTCCCCGCTCCTCCAAAGTCAATTCTTCCCATGCCAATATCAGTCACACACAATTGCAGACATGCCTAAGAGCAACCCTCTTTCTCTGGCCTACTGGATCCTTTTTCCCTTCCCTTCTTTCTCTCCATCTTGCAATCCTCTTTCGGCGTTTGGCAAATCTGGCTGAGCTCCTTTCCTGTGCGGAACAGACAGAAGCTCTTAGCCATTTTTATCCCTCCTTCGCTGGCGCACGCAGAGCTACATTGCAGGAAAAAAACATCCCCCCCCGCCGCTTCCAGCCCCCCCCCCACTCCCAAAAATGATGAGATCTAAGACGAAACCAGAGAATCTCACCTCATCTATCCGTCCCCCGTCAGCTCATCAAGATGGCAAGGGTGGTGAGAGAAGGGTGGGGGGAGGAAGAAAGAAAAGCTAGCCTGAAGATGCCCTGGCTGGAACTGCCTGCAGCTCTGCCAGCTTTTGCGAGACAGCTGTGATTCTGTCTGTCCCCCTTTTGCTAGGGGCTGTAAGCATCCCCGCCTCACCTGCTTTCAGGGTGCATCGCTGCAAAGATAAATGCATGCTGGGGGAAGGGGGGAATGGAAGAGGAGGAGGAAAGGAGTTATCTTTTGCCCTTGCATTCATTAGCCACAGCAAAAGCCTCAAGTCCATCCTTACAGGAGGAGGGTCTGTGGGATGACAGGCAGTTGGGAAAGCCCTCTCGGCTGCTTCAACTCTGAATAAGGATTTTTTTATTCAGACCATCCTGGTCTGAGTGGAGAAGAACCTCGCAGCATCCACTCGAACTATACGGCGAGCTTTATTGGAAGCAACCTTAGTGGGATTTTTGTAAACGACGGGGAAAGATGAGTAAGATAGAGAACCAATATTATTTGATTAATAAGTTAATAACAATATTAACAACCCCCCCCCTGCATATGTATGAGTGATACCATTTTTGAAATTGGATGCTTTGGACCCATGCTGAAGGAGACATTTGAAGCCTTGTAAACCTGCCACTGACTAGGTAGTCGAAATGCATTTAGCAAACAACAACGTTAAATTCTGCAGACTGCCTTTGTAACTTCATGCTGTAATGCTTGGAACAGGAATAGAGAGACGTTTTGCCTGTCCTTATAACCCTTGCATATTTTTAAGTAGTTGGCTGAAAAATCGATGTTTATCCGCACCTTTTGCTGTATAATTTTAGCAATGTCTTTACACTGTCTTATCAATGTTTTTATAGTGTTTTATGGATCGTGTCACGAAATCCATTTTTCTTTCTGAGATTTAGCTGCTGGCCTGGCAGGAACACGTTGAAGCCACCTGTGTGCATCGCCATAAAGCTTTGTAGTCTCCAGGACTTCAAGGTCAGAGCTGCATTTCTGCCAAAATTAGACAGACTGATTTCAGCTGAGTTGCGGCGAGAGCTTTTCACTTCTCCCTCCCCTCCTGGAAGCTGAGATAGTTATCCAGCCTGACAGTGATGGGCTATGGAAGCTTGTCTCACACATCTCAAGGGCCTGGTGGTGGTGGTGGTATAAAACTAGGAGGGGTGGTCTTGCTGTTCGGTCTTCAGTGTTTGGTCTTTGTCTTCAGGACTGGTCTTTGGACTTCATTTTCAATCTGGTCTTCATTTTGATCTTCAGTCTTCAACTCCTAACTGGCTTTTTGGCCTGGGAACTTTTGGATCCTGTCCTAAAGGAAGACCCCTTACTTCAGTAAAGGATAGGATAAGCAGTACTTTATTGGTTTTGCCTGCAGCATTGCTTTGAAAGGTTTCTCTGATGTTTTAAAGGTTTTCTCTAATTGCTTTGGGTTCTCTCTGATTCCCTCTGAGATTTGTGTACCTTTTATACCCCTTTCCCTCTTTCTTATTGTTAATAACTTTAGAATCATAGAATAGTAGGGTTGGAAGGGGCCTACAAGACTATCGAGTCCAGCCCCCTGCTCAATTCAGGAATCCAAGTCAGAGCATCCCTGACAGGTGGCTGTCCAGCCTCGTCTTGACTGCCTCCAGTGTGGGAGAGCCCACCACCTCCCCAGGTCATAGGTTCCAGTGTTGTATTGCTCCAGCAGTCAGCAAGTTTTCCCTGATGTTGAGCCGGAATCTGGCTTCCTGTAACTGGAGCCCATTATTCCGTGTCCTGCACTCTGGGATGATCTTCACATCTATTTCAGAGTTTGTATGTGCTTTAATCCACTTACGCCTTTGTACTGAATTCAGAGTCTTCTATTTTGGTCTTGCTGCTGTTTAGAATTCAGGGCTTGGGGTGTGAAATACAGGGTGACAGCTTGGACCTTATTTCTGTGCCCCAAGTGTGTCCTGGAAGGTCTGAGTATCCCCTGGCTCGGGCTGGGTTTGGATGTTAAGGGGTGGTGGCAGTCTACTGGGTAATCTGTTTGCCTGCTGCCCACACGGCAGGAAGTAGGGTGTTTGGGGGCAAACTCCCAGACTCCCTTCCTTCACAGACCGCATTACTAATTTTTTCTTGTGCCTTTTGCTGTGCAATGTTATGCCACATTTTGTAAGTGTTTTCCAGCATTTTATAAACCTTATTATATCTTTTTTACTTGCGTGCACGATTCTCAGTTTGCCCTGATCTCTCATTCTCCTTCTGTGTCTGAATTTAATCTTCTGAGATCTGCCTTTCCCCACCACTGCAGCTCGAATTGCCTGTGGGTGGTCTGACATATACTAAATATGGCCTTTGCCCAATTCATGGCATCTTCTCAGCGCTTTTCCTTTGTGGGTTGTCTCAGAAGGAAGTCCTGTTCGGCAGTGGGACAGGCCACCCCAGGAAGTGGTAGGGTCTCCTTCGCTGGAGGGATTTAAGCAGAGGGTGGATGGCCATCTCTCAGGCATGCAGTCCTGCACCCTGCATTGTAGAACCTACATAGAGAAGAGGGTGGACTAGATGTTCTCCTGGCTCCCGTCTGACTCTTATATCATGCTAAATGTGCACTAAGGATGAGGCTGGTTGTCACAGCATCCGTTGTCCATTTATTTATTTATTTATTTATCCTGCCATTTTTCCTCCAGAGAAGCCAAGGTGGCTTACAAGATCCTCCTCTCTATTTCACCCGGACAACAACCCTGTGAGGTAGGTTAGGGCTGAGAGTCAGCAACCGGCCCAAAGTCACCTAATGAGCTTCATGGATGAGTGGGGACTTGCACCCAGATCTTCCCGGTCCTGCCCCAACACTCCAACCATTATGCACACTGGCTCTCATTGGCTTTTTAAAGGCATTTTATAGTTAGCCGACAGCTGGCTATGTATGGGGCGATAAATGCTCATTTTACTAGGTTTACTTTAAAAATCTATGAGCGCCTTTCTACAGCAAATGGTGATTACTCCCGAGTGAATGTTTTTAGCATCACAGTAACAGAAGCAAACAAACTTTATTCCTGTAGTCATGGCAGTGCCATGATGAGTTAAGCAAGTGGAAAATTTATTTATTACATTTATATCCCGCCTTTTTTCCTCCAAGGAACTCAAGGCGGCGTACATAATCTTCCTCATCCATTTTATCCTCACAACAACAACCCTGTGAGGTGGGTTGGGCTGAGAGTCTGTGACTGGCCCAAAGTCACCCAGTGAGCTCCCATGGCCGAGTGGGGACTCGAACCCGGATCTCCCGACTCTCAGTCCAGCACTCTAGCCACTACACCACACTGGCTCTCAATTTAAAATTGTGCATGTGCTCAGAAACTCTCTCTTTGGCAGCTCTGATTAAACATTTTTGGCCGTCTGAAGACAAAGAGCATTAAGTTCAGGGTCTAAAATCACCTAGTCCATTATTGCTCCTGGCGCTACTAATCAAAAGGTATTGTGGCCACCAATTTGGGTGGCTTTAAAAAGGGATTAGACAAATTCCTGGAGGAGAAGTCTATCAATGGCTACTGGTCCTGAGGCTACATGCTACCTCCAGTATCAGAGGCAGTGTGCCTCTGTACACCAGTTGCTGGGGAACATGGGTGAGAGGGTGCTGTTGTACTCATGCCCTGGTTGTGGGTTCCTGGTCGACAGCTAGTTGGCCAGTGTGTGAACAGAATGCTAGACTAGATGGACCCTAGCAGTAAGCCACAGTGAACATGGTGGGGCTTACGTCTGAGTAAATATGCATATGGGTTGCACATGGTAGTCAATGCCAGCTTTGAGTTACAGTCAATTATTCAGTTAAGTAATTGATTAAATTTGTAGATGGGGGGGGGGGGACACATAGTTCTGAAGCCAAATAATAAATGTGCTTAAGTTAGATGCTTTTATTTCAGAGAAGCAAGCAAGCAAGCAGTGGGGAAAAGTCCCACTGCATTCAACAGGACTGAGTCCCACATAGGAAGGCTTCTGCAGGTCTGTGAAATTTCCCCCTGGATTCTGGAGTTCTGAATTAAGTGGTCTTTCTTTCACAGTAGAACCGATGCATGAGAAATTACCTGCTGATTACACACACACACACACACACACACACACATATATATATATATATATAAATTTGTTTCTCAATTTTCTACAGAGGGCAGCACATGTAATCATTGAACTGGAAGGGTCATTTGAGGTCATCCAGTCCACCCCAGGAAGCATCTACTGCATACCTGATAGGCGGCTAACTGGCTGCTGCTTAAAAACCTCCAGCAAAGGACAACCCACCTACCACCTCCTGAGATAGCCTGTTCCACTGGCAAACAGCTCTTATCATTCAGAAGCTTCTCCTAATGGCTAATTGATATTCCCTTCCTCTTCTAAAGCCAGGAGCTGGATGGCTGGGCATGCACATGGATGCTTTCTACTTTCTACTTTTGTTACTTTTCTTTAACAAAATGGGGCCTGCTCGCAAGTAAAGTGCCTCTAGCATCAGGGCAGTGGAAGCGGACTCCATTTTACTCCCCTGCTCATGCTGTGATGTAAATGCATGATGTACATTTAAAATGTGAAACTGCACATGCACAAAGTATCTCTTTTTTCAGACCTGGCAAATGTTTTCCCCTTTTCTTTTGCTCCAACACAAGAGTGTGGAACAGGCCTAAAGGGCCAAATCCTGCCTCCCAGTCTTCCCAGATGGCCACGTCCCCTTCTCCTAACCCCACCGACTTTCCCCTGACCACATGTCATTTGACAGTTTCCCGGCTATTGCACAGTTTTCCTCACTAGAATTTCCCCCGCTCCTTTTGCCCCCAAGCATCAGAATGGCCCCCATCCCTGAGAGCTTCTCCAAAATTGAATTCAGCTGTTGGGCCGGAAGAGGTTCCCCTGTCCTGCCCTGACATATCAGGAATGTAGAGGCAGTTGCAGAGCATGGGGTGGTAGATGGGGGGGAACAAAATGTGAGCTGTGAGCTTCACTGCTGAAGACAGGCCCACAGCTGTGCAAAGAGGGACCCCACAAAAGGCCATTAGGATCAGGGTCTAAGATTACCTAGCTGCACTATTGCATGCCCCCTGACATGTGAGGAGAGGGAGCTTACGCATAGAGAAGCCGGTAAAGGAGGTTAAGAAACCACCTTTGATTTGGTTCACCAACATGGATTCAGTTAAAGGACATAAAGCCTGTACTTCAGCTAACTAACCTACTTCCAGGTCTGCTATACATCAGGCAGGGATTAAACTCTTTTCGGCAGAGAGATGGATGGCTTGCGAGGTGGTGGGTTCTCCTCTGTTGGAGGTGATTAAGCAGAGGCTGGATAGCTAGATGTCAGGATAGCTAGATGTTGTATCCACATCCCACATTGCAGAGCCTGCATTGAGCAGGGGGTTGGACTAGATGACCTCCAAGGAACCTCCAGAGTCTATGATTCTGTGATCTTCAGAGAGCCAGGGGGGCGAACACCTGGACCGAGGATAGGGCAGAGAGGACCTTCACATGGGAGTGGAGCTGGTTCCCTCCTACAAACATCACAAAGCTGATGAGATGGGGGTTGTTCATGGCATCCTCCTCTACATGTTAGTCTTTTTGCCTGGAAGACATTTCTGAAAACAGCTTCACTCCTGAATTATTCATCCCCTGACCCCTACAGACAACTTTGATAGGAAACTTGGATAGACAGATTGGCAACTGAATACGCAGGAAAGACACCAAAGTGTTAAATTCCCTGATTCTTTCTCTTCACTAGATGATCCCTGCTGTTGAGATCAGGTCTTAGCACAATAATGTAGCATTTGGGGAGAAAGATGCAACCCAGGAGACCAGCCCCAGAGGCCAAGATGGAGAAGACCTCCACGGCCACCATGGACTTCCCCTTGGTGCTCAGGTAGGTGGGCACAAAGGAGACCCAAACGCTGCAAAACACCAGCATGCTGAAGGTGATAAACTTGGCTTCGTTAAAGCTGTCCGGCAATTTCCTCGCAAGGAAAGCCACTGTGAAGCTGACAAGGGCCAGGAAACCCATGTATCCCAAGACAGTGTAAAACATGGTGGCTGAGCCTTCATTGCACTCCACTACGATCTCTCCAGCCAGGGAATGGAAGTCCAAGTTTGGGAACGGGGGAGAGGTCAGCAGCCAGACAGCACAGATCACAGCTTGGATGAGGGGACAAGCCAGGACAATGGCGTTTGTCAGTTGTCTCCCCAAGAGTTTTCTGGCCATGTTTCCTGGCTTGGTGGCCATGAAGGCCAGAACCACTGTCAGGGTTTTTGCCAAAATGGAAGAAACGGCCACAGAGAAGATGATGCTGAAAGCAGCTTGTCGGAGAAGGCAGCCAGCCTTTGTGGGTCGACCAATGAAGAGGAAGGAGCAGAGGAAGCAGAGCAGGAGGGAGATGAGAAGTACGTAGGTGAGGTCTCGGTTGTTGGCTTTGACGATGGGCGTGTCACGGTGTTTGATGAAGATCGCCAGCACTAGAGATGTGATCACAGAGAAGAATAGAGCTAGAGAAGCTAAAATGAAGCCCAGTGTCTCTTGATAGGAAAGGAAGTGGATCTTCTTGGGGATACAGTGATCTTGTTTCTTGTTTGGGTGCTGATCTTTTGGGCATTGTGCACAGCTATCTGCATCTGGAATGAGCAAAAGCTACTTAAGTATCTCATACATAAGAGATATGTTCTTTGTGTGGGGGCCAGTTCAGCCCACAAAAAAGGTGGTGGCAATGTCCATTCTGTAGCTTACTGTACACCTAAGGGTAGAACTTCCCTTTTATTATTTTTTCTTTAAGCTTCTGCAATGTATTTCATAATACCAGTGTCAGAAAAGGTACACAATGCTTTTCTTCTCTTCATATGATGGCCCCATGTACCAGACTCATGTTAACATCCTTCAAGGAAGAACAGCTCAGATTCTGTAACTGGAGATTAAATACTGGTAACTGTAAGAACTGAACCACAATCTGTCACCTGCAGTGTCCTTTGAGTGTGCTAATAAATAAATAAATAAGTCATTTTATTCAGATGACAGACTGTCCTCTGACGGGATGTGTTGGTGCAGAGGCTGGGGAACAGGTTACACAAATCACTATAGGTAAATAGGGCTCTCCGTTTGACATTGGGGTAACATGCTGCAGTTGTTACAAGGTTGACCAGCCACCTGTCCTGATCAGTGTTCTGCCCAAACTACTTCAGGTCTGATGCCAAAACAACCAAGGTAGGAAACATGGAGCTTTAAAAATCATGCATGGAAAAGTGAACCAATGCAAATATGGAAGAAAACCTACAGATTCTGTACTTGTTTGAATAAGGAAATTTACTGGGAGCCATTATTTTATTGTTTAAATAAACAATTTCTTTAGGAAAGTGTGAATACTTTGCAAACCAGTAAACCATACAAGTATGCAATCCAAAATGTTATCAATACAGAAAATATTCCTAGGGGAAATAGCGGACTTATCTCCTTGTCTATCATCTTTCCATTGTCCCTAGTCCACTCTTGCCCGAGTACGTTCTGCACTTTTAAATAGCTCTCAGTGCTTGAGATACCTGTCAAGTTAGAAATCGTCCCCTCAGGACAATGGACACATTCGTAGCAGCAATCCGGCTTCCCCTCTGGAACTTTTCTCTGGTACCCTGGAGAGCACCTCTCCACGCATCTGGCAAAGGGCACCTTCTAAAAGAGGAAGAATGAACAGTTGAGCATTTCCTAGTGAGTGAATTTGTACTAAACAGGACTCTGAATCACACAACGGAGTTTTCCATTATATGATGAACAAGATCACCCATTTAGGATGGCCAAATCTCTTTTGGACGCCTGCAAGTTACATAGAACCATCATAAAAGAGGCTCACATAGAACATGTCAAGGGCTCCTTGGAGGCCTCTCTCAGTCTAATCCAGTAGCCAAGTCCAGACACAGACAAAGGGATTCTTTTCAAAGCTTTATTCCTCTTTTACAACTTAACAGCTCTACTGGTAGCAACTAGATATGAGCAGCAGAGCACCTATGCCCTACGTTGGAACAGTTGGTCCCCGTTTGAAAGGGAATTACTGGCAGACCCCTGAACTTAAGGACTAGGGAGAGTCCCTCCCCTTTTCCCTTGGATCCTCTGGGCGCAGCCGTTGTTTGCGCGCCAACCGGGCACTACGCCTCCTTTCCGCGCCCTCCATTTGGCGCCGCTCTCTACGTCAGCGTCGCGCGTCCATCAAGTCTGCTTCCCGCGCTCTGTCACTCCCAGGACTGCTATCTAAGCTAGGAATGCTGGTGGGAGGAATCTCCGTCAGCTGCGGGCCCTGGGAAAAAGGGGCGCGCTCCTCTCCCAGGAGCGACTGCTCTTCCTCAGAATCAGAACTATTCTGGGATTCTATGGGCTCAGTGTCCACCCTGACAGAACGGATCTTAGGAGGCAGAAATTGAAATATTGAAATCTGCTGTATCCTGTTGATGTCAAGGGGGTGCTTCCCCCACAAATCCCTTCCCCCTCTCATGGAATCAATGAGGCCCCACACACACCCTACCACCCCCCACCTCCTGTGACATGGAGCTCTGTTCCTCTCTGTGCATGGAGAAAGTGACCTGGTCCTGCAAAGGTCATATAAAATATATTCTGAGACAGAAACAGGAATATTGGACGTTGCCTTCTACCAAGTCAGACCGTCTGCTTTGCCCAGTATGGTCTGCACTGAGTAGCAGCATCTCTCCAGGGTTCCAGACAGGCCTTTTTCCAGCTGTATCGGAATCTGGGACTTTTGCATACAAAAGTTCTTTGCCACTGAACAACCCCTCCTTGGATGTAATAGGCCTTTGGTCTCATCTAGAAAGACATCTTCTGTCCTCAAGGGACAGAACTGCAATGTTCTTTAGTTCCCCCATGACCCCAGAACTTTCTCTTCAACCCCACCTCTGTAGTCCACACGATGGTGTCAGAGTGAATGGTGAAGTTTTGGTCTGGGGGAGCTCCCAGATCCACCCGTCCAACTTTCACAGGAGTAAAAGAGTTATTTGGGAAGAGAATCCAGTTCACAATATCGTATCTCTCGCTCTTTTTATAGAAAGAGACTTCATCTCCAACATTGTTGTTAAACTGGACATTCCTCAAAGAGGCAAGAATCTGAAATGGAAGAGAGACTTAGAAAACGGGGTAATTGTGAGTGAGTTTTGTTGTCTGCTAACATGCTGTGACTGCCGTTAAGGTGGGAGACTGTTTTCCCTGTACTATGTTGTTTAATTTAATGCATGAGATTCATCTTCCTTAGGCACTATCTGCTTGAATATGTGTGCCCATTTGTTTGGGGTCGTTTGGCTGGTGTCTACTTGCTACAACCCACCCTCATATCTTTGAGTGGGAGCTGGAGGGAGCAGCAAAGAGCCCAATGTCTGGGGGTCTTTGGCTGGCTGTCAAGAAGGAACATGGGACAGGTGGGGGCAATACTGCTTTATAGACTAGAACTATGCATTTGGGATAGAGGATTTCTTGATTCTTCCCTCCTCACTATCCACAGTTGTAAATCCAAAATTTACAATTTTGTAAATTGTGCGGTGCAGTTGAAGGCACACTTGGAAGAAACTGATTATCTAGACCCATTTCAGTCGGGCTTCAGGCTTGGGCATGGGACAGAAACGGCCTTGGTCGCCTTGGTGGATGATATGAGGAGGGCTCTGGATAGGAGTGAATGCTCCTTCCTTGTTCTCCTCGACCTCTCAGTGGCTTTTGATACCGTTGACCACCGTATCCTCCTGGACCGCCTGGAGGGGTTGGGCATTGGAGACACTGTATTGCAGTGGTTCCGGTCCTTCCTCTCTGGCAGGTACCAGAGGGTAGCACTGGGAGAGGAGGTTTCGGACCCATGGCCGCTCACTTGTGGGGTGCCACAGGGTTCCATCCTCTTCCCGATGCTATTTAACATCTCTGTGAAGCCGCTGGGGGCTATCATCAGGAGGTTTGGGGGGCAGTGTCATCAATATGCAGATGACACGCAGCTCTACCTCTCGTTCAAATCTTCACCAAGGTTGGCTGTAGAATCCCTGTCCAAATGTCTGGAGATGGTGAGTGGCTGGATGGGGAGGAATAGGCTAAAGCTGAACCCTGACAAGACCGAGGTACTTTTGGTGGGAGACAAGAGGAGGCTAGGGGATGTTGACCTGGTGTTGAATGGGGTACGGCTACTCTTGAAAGACCAGGTCCGCAGCCTGGGGGTCATTTTGGACTCCCAGCTGTCCATGGAGGCTGAGGTGTCAGCTGTGAGCCGGACAGCGCTGTATCAACTCCATCTGATACGGCGGCTGCGCCCCTTCCTTCCCGACCATCTGCTCCCATCGGTAGTACATGCCCTGGTCTCCTCTCATTTAGACTACTGTAATGCGCTCTACGTGGGGTTACCCTTGAAGACGGTTCGGAAGCTGCAGCTGGTACAGAATGCGGTGGCTCGCCTGATTAAGGGCAGCTGCCGGCGAGATCACATCACTCCAGTGCTGAAGGAGTTGCACTGGTTACCAGTTGTTTTCCGGGCCAAATTCAAGGAGTTGGTTTTGACCTTTAAAACCCTATATGGTTCCGGCCCAGCCTATCTTAAGGAGCGCCTCCAGCAGCACCAGACAGGCCGCTTAACAAGATCAGCCTCGGATGGCCTTCTCTCTGTCCCATCAGCCAGGACAGCTAGACTGGTGGGGACGAGGGAGAGGGCCTTTTCTGTGGTGGCCCCCACTCTGTGGAACTCCCTCCCTAGGGAACTCCGTCATGCCCCCTCTTTAATGAGCTTCCGTCGTGCATTAAAAACGTGGTTGTTCAGGCAGGCATTTGGGGTGGGTTAGGATATTTAAAAAAAAAAATTATGGTAGAATTTTATTGTTTTAAATTGTTTTATGGTATGTTGTACATCGCCCAGAGTGGCTGGGTGACCAGCCAGATGGGCGATTAATAAATTTAATAATAAATAAATAAATTCCCAGCTGGGGCTAGCAGGGAATGATGGCAATTGTGGTCCAACATATCTGGAGACCACCAGGTTGGAAAGGATGCAAGAATTTTGGGAGGGCCTTTTCTGTAGTGGCCCCCACTCTGTGGAACTCCCTCCCTAGGGAACTCCGTCATGCCCCCTCTTTAATGAGCTTCCGTCGTGCATTAAAAACGTGGCTGTTCAGGCAGGCATTTGGGGTGGGTTAAGGTATTTTAGAAAATGTTTTTATTGTAGAATTTTATTGTTTTATTGTATGTTGTACATCGCCCAGAGTGGCTGGGTGACCAGCCAGATGGGCGATTAATAAATTAAATAATAAATAAAATAATAATAAATAAAAACAAAATTATCGCAGAAGTACTATCAGTCTCTGCTGTTTTTACTCACTTTCTATTGCGCTTAAGGGATGTTATGGCCATGAAAGAACATCCATGGGGTATTTATTTCTTGGGATCTTTAGAATGAACTCATAGGCCTTCTCCCAGGTTTACCCTTTTCTTCCAGGTTCGGACTATTGGTAGGAACCAATGCACCTTTCATAAGATTGCCAAATCTGAAGGAGGACATTACCTGCCACGGCTGAAAGTTCAGAAGCCTCTTTCCTTCCCCCATCATTCCACCTTTGGATACAGATGAGGACACAACATGTAATGCATGTGCCACGGAATAGATGGCATTGTAGATGTTGTTGCTGTGGCTGGACATGCTCATTTGGAACATGGAGGTTGGCAGATCTTCTAGCTTCTCCGCCCCAGTGCAGTTTTTCTTTCCCCTTGGAATGGTTTGGCCTGATTTCAGGAACTTACAAATAAATACTCTTTCCCACCAGTCACGGAGAAAGACGTCACCTTGCGGCCGGAGTGGGTCTAAAGCCCGGAGGAAATTATTGAATTCTGGCACATCCCTTCTGTGGACTATGAAGTGCAAAGCACCATGGAAGCCTTTGAGATCTCCCCTGTCCAAGTGGGGTCTCGTCACAACCATTTCCCAATGGAATGTCATGACCCAAACCTTCCTGAAGAGGGTCATGGTCTTTTCTTCATGAATAACCAGGAAGACGGTTAATAGTTTTATAATACTGGTGTCCCCAAAGACAATCATCACTTGGGGCTCAAACCAAGAATTAGGAATAGAACCAGTCAGTGCTTGATGCAAAAGGAGATGGTTTGTTGGCATCAACATGTCAGTGGTGGCCACACAGATATCCTTCCGCTTGAGCATGGGTGTCAGTGTCTGGATGAATTCTTGACCACTGTCATCGCTGGGAGCCACCAGCCCAACCCAGTTCCAGTGGAAATGCAGGAGCAGCCGGACTAAGCCCACGTATTGAGCCATTTCATTGGGCTCAATTGGGTAGAAGGAAGGAAATTCCGTTTTCTGTCCTGGAACAGGGTCAAACAAGCCATAACCGAGCTGAGGGAAGGAATTTCCTGTTAGTCTGTTGCGGAATTTTGTGGCACTTTAAGGACTGGCGCATTTGTTTATGGCATCAGCTTCTATGGACTTCTACAGCCCATTCAGATGCATGAAGTTTTATCCTGAAGGAAGACATTCATTTAAAAATGGATATCTAAATATAAAGTGAAGCTTTATGATGTCCTTAACACTCCCCCCTCCCCCCCAGTATGGATAGCACCTCAGAAGTCAAGGCTGCCATGGAGGTAACACTTAAACACAATTCCTAACTATTGCAGAGAATAGGCCCTTGCGTCTATCTTCAGGAAATGTGTAAGCATGTCAGGGAATTTCTGGCTTCTGGGTTTTTCCCCATAAATGATAGCTTGGTCAAAGTGGTTCCATGCTGTGTGGAAATACGTCTGGACACACAAAACTAAAGACATGACACAGGGTTTGCAGAGCTTAATCAGACACCCCTGAAGTGGCCCTAGTCCAAACACTTTCTGTTTTCATCCTAAGCCATGTGGCTGAATCATATGCTACTGTGTATGGAAATGGCTCCCAACACTGACAAATGGTACATTATTGCACGTGTTGGGAAGGGGGCTTGCCCCAGTCCCTAGACAGGTAGCTGCGTTAGTCGATTGCAGCGAGAACAAGAAGGCGTCTTGTGGCACCTTGTTCAACTGAATCTTCAAGGTGTTTCAAGACTCCTTGTTCTTTCTCCCAGTCCAAACCCTTTTCTTACATAGCAGACCCATGACCAGCTGGGATTAATCATACAGTAGACACCCTAGATAATTGGCTACCACCAAAGTTATTGCATGGCAGGATAGCCAAAGTGGGAAGACAGTTTTTTCCTGCCATTCAGAATCAAGGCAACCCACCCACTGCATGGGAAAATCTGTTCTCAAAGATGGGCCTGTCCGTCTTTGTGATCCTGAGCTCTGCAGTTCCCCCACATCTCTCCCCAGATGAATCCCCTTACCTGTGGGATCTTGAAGACACCCATTATGGATGCAATCTCCCTTGAGGATTGGGAGTCGAGACCCCCAATAATGGAGAGCAGTTGATCATGTCTGTGACATTTATAATTAGGAAACATTTGCTGCTGTGTGGAGAGGAGAGAGAGATTGTTCAAGTAGATCCATCTTGCTATGGTGCTGTGGTCATAGATGCGGAAGCCAAGGGTGTGGTTGGGTAGGAGAGCTGGATCCTTGTTGAGTTCCTTGATGGCAAACACCAAGGCCAGGATTTGCTGGTAGTACTTTTGTATCATCCTACAATGATGAGAGTGACATTGGGTGGTGGGTGAGGATCCCAACAGAACTGGTAAGAAGTAGAGGGTTAAAACATCGATTTGGTTCAACCCACTTGACCAAAGACATCTAGATAAAGGACTTACAGAGAAATTCAGATTGTTCTGTTGACACACACATACGTTATTGCTAGCTGAATTTCCTAAGAACATCTGAACAGCCCTGCTGGATCAGAAATCTAAGTCAGCACATTCGAACTTTATTTCTTACTTATCTATTTTTGTTATTTATGTTCCCCCTTTCAGGATGCAAATCCTTCCAAAGCCGCTAAGGTAAAACCAAAATGCAATAATACAATCACAATAAGACAATATTATTTTAAGAAGTAACTATTTCACCGGATCCTTCCCACAGGGCAGCTCTGTCAGGCTTAACAATGGCTAATCACTCTTGATTGAACCAGCCCCCTCCACGAATTTGTTAAAGAAGGACGTAGTAAGAAGCACAACAGAAGAGCCCTGCTGGGTCACACCAAGGTGGCTCCATCTACCTCAGCATCCTGTTTCTGCCTGTGGTCAGCCAAGATGCTTGCTGGGAGCCCCATAAGAAGGAGTTGGAGTCAACAGCCCACCTTTCTCCCTCTTCTCCTCCACATAACAACTCCCGTTCTCTGTTTAGCTGTCATGGATAAGAGCTGCCCATAGATCTGTCCTCCAGGCATTGGTCTGATTGTTTTTAAAGCAAACGTAACCCAGGAGTCATCACTACATCTCCAGACTCTCTCTGTAGGGAAGCAAGGTTTTGCACATGTGATTCAGAACTATTGAGGGGAAGATCCATAGTTCAGGGATAGACCCAGGTTCAGTCCACCACATTACCAGGTAGGGCTGGGAAACACCCCTAGCTGAAACCCCGGAGAGCTGTTGTCAATTAGTGAAGACAAGACTGACCGAATTGCGCGGAAGTTCTGACATGGTATAAAGTAGTGCTATGTCAAAAATTTATCCCACATTTTTTTTCACAACGATTCTCATTCCGTTTGATAGAAGACTAATTGCTTTCGAAAAGAGAGTCAATGGTGAAGAAAATTTAAGGGAAATTCTCATGGGTTTGGGTTTCTTGCGCTTACCTTACTTAGTAGGTGCCTGAGGAGTATGCACGAGTGTCCTTTTTTATTGTACCATCATCTCTCTTGCAGCCTTTAGCCTCCTTGGCTTCCTGCTCCTTAATTAAGCCCAGCAGAAGATGTCAGGAGATAATTTACCCCCTAGGGGTAAATTATTTATTATTAAATTTAATTAAATATTAAATTAGTATTATTTATTATTAAATATAATTATTTATTATTAAATTGATTCTTTTTAGATCAAGAAGCGCATGCAGCCTGGGAGGCTGCAGAGCAGTGGAGAGATGTGTGAAAGAAAGAAAAAACACCCATGGCACCCTTATGTGAGCCCAGAAACACTACACAAGTCCATCATAAAATGCCCTGAGAATGAGGCAGCAGAGTGGGAGATTTTGGCTCAGTACTAGCTCCACCTTTCCCCTGGACCTGGACACAACACTGGACACAACGTGGAGGATGCAAAATGGTGGCCAGCACAGTTGATGCTCTCGCCACTTGCTGTGACCATGCAAAAACCAACAACTACAAGAAGACCCTTATGAAAAAAAAAGAAAGAAAGAAGCTGTGCTACAACCCCTGCAAATGGTGAGCCCTCTCTGTGAGAAACGGTTGAGAATTTCTCCTCCCCCTGGAGAAAATAGATGAAATTGTCCCCCTAATTGCTCTGTCCACATAAAGGGCAGAGAATTTCAAGAGGCTATTTGCACAAAGCTCTAGTATAAAGCATCTTCCAACTAAGATCATTATTCAGAACAATGAGGACTGGAAACCTGATCTATATCCCAAGGAAGGACAATAGATCAATGATAGAGCACCTCCTTTGAATACAACTGGTTACAGGATCAGTCCTTGACATATACAGGCAACTCTGGGGGAGAGAGACCCTGTCTAACACCCTGAAAAGCCTCTGCTAGATACTGAGCTAAAGAGGACGGATGGGGTGACTCAGTATGAGGTAGCTTCCTGTGTTCTTTTATTCAGAATTCATGAGGACTGGCATCTTGCTTTGGTTTTAGCCAAAAGACCAAAGGAGCACCTCCTTTGCACATGGAAGCCCCCAAGGTTAAATCCCAGACAGAATTTCTAGGTAAGGCAGGGAAGGAAAGCTGTTGCCTCTCGGTGCAGGAGAGACTGAACTCGATGACTTGCTAGAAGGTAGCTTCCAAGGTTGCTGATTTATAGTCAACAACCTGTCACTGTTGAATATAATGTAAATTTCAGTAGGTTTCAAGTTTTGTGTGAAAGCTTATTCCTTGCAATAAATATACTACTGACTAACTGTTAATTATTTCAGCCTTTGACTATCAGAGGCCTTATATCAGGATCTAGAAAACCCCCAGAAATTGCCTACTGCATATTGCCTACTACATAATCTCATCCCACCCTACAAAACGCCTGAAGCTCCCAGCCAGGGGGATGCTTTCAGTGTTTCCCAACCTTTTGCACTACCACTCCCATTGCCCACAGCCAACATTTTGCCACAGGTGACAGGAATCTCAAAGCTGGGAAATCAAGTTTGGGAACTGCTTATTTAGATCAGGGGTGGGCAGACTTCAAGCTTGTAGGATCTACTTCACTTTTTTACAAGCACCCTGAGATCCCCCCACCAGAGCCTGGTGCAAAGAAGAAATGCACTTTCAGTTGAAGTATTCTGAACCCAGGAGCTTGTTCCGAGTACCAGAACTGAATGTAGCCCCCCAAGCGTGCTTCATTTCAGCTGTATAAGTTAGGGGTTGAGGGAGTCCTTCGTTGCTGCGGTTATTGCACAATGGGGAGTCAGAAATGCTGGCTGATCACCCAGAGATCCACCGGTCGATCCAGACCTACCTTCGGCCCGCCCTTGTGTTAGATGAAGTCTTCTTGCTTCACGGATGGCAGGATATCTCTTACTCATTACCAGATTGTCAGCATGAAACCCAATTATCACTTAGCTCTGCTGAACTGAATGGAGCCCACAGGCCTTGGACACAAAACCCCACTCCTGGTTAACCCCAAGTGTGCGTCATTTCAGCAGTATAATATAGGGCGGGAGGGAGACATTTGTTGCTGCTGTTATTAAACAATTGGGAGTCAGAAATGATTGCTGATCCACTGCAGATCACCCAGAGATCTACCTTCTGCCCACCCCTGTCTGAGATGTCGTTGGCTGCATTTCTTCATTGTTACCAAATTCTTAGCATGAAACCACATGATAGCTTCATTCTGCCTATGCTCTTTGCTCCTCCAAACAGCCTCTAGAGACAGGTCAGCTGTTCTCCTACTTAGCAAAGAGGCAGATATATGATGGCAAACTCTTCCCAGATCTCAACCCACCTCCAGCTTGATTCAGAGCAGGACCCTGAAAAGCCAGTTTTTGGCTCAAAAATCTGAAAATCATTTATTCCAAACTCAGCTACAAGCAGACCACAATCCAGTGGTTTTACTGGGGGTGGAACAAAGTCTGACATATCCTCCCAACCTCTTGGTTGAAATCCCAGCTTCCAAGTTGCCATTCTCTGCCTTGCACGCACACGCACGCACACGCACACAACTTTCCACATATCTTGCCTTGCAGCAGTAAATGCAACAGCAGGGCTCAGCTCCTTCACTGTCTCTAATTCCCAGGATTCCTGTGACACCGCCATAGCACTATTTTTTTTAATATATAAATGTACTTATTATTTTTAAGTTGATTACTTTACAGGACAAATAACTGTGAACACCAAGAATTTACCATTTTTTAGACTTTGGACACACTACAACCTATCACAAACATTAAAATGCAGTAAGACCCATCAAATACTTTACAACAATAAAACATCTAGACATAAATAACCTTTAAATTTACATTAAAGGAAATGGATTTCCATGTATTTATTTATTTATTACATTTATTAATTGCCCATCTGACTGGTCACCCAGCCACTGGGGGCGATGTACAACCCACCATAAAACAATTTTAAACAATAAAATTTTACCATACATTTTTTTTTTAAATACCCTAACCCACCCCAAATGCCTGCCTGAACAACCACGTTTTTAATGCACGACGGAAGCTCATTAAAGATGTATCACACAGTACTTATCATTCCAAAATCTCTTAAATGGTTCCCATTGCTTTTCAGATTGATTTATCCTGTATCTTCCCTGCTTAACCCAAAGAACCCATGTGATTTTGCTTAAGGTTGTCAAATCCCACATTTTAATATAACACTCTTTTAATCTAGGAATGTCTTTTCTTTTCCAATACATGGCATAAAGAAGACATCCTGCTAAGAACAGATAAAAGAGTAGTTTTTCTTTGTTCTTTGGTACTGCATCTTTCATAAACACATTCTAGGATCAAAAGCAATTGTATATTGCTGAATATTATGAATATTATGAATATTAAAAAATAATTCATTTCTGAAATCTCCTTGCCTCAGAACAATTCCACCAACAATCTATACTGTCTGCTTTTCCCTTTCTACACTTCCAAGAAATATCCTTACAATTTTCATAGATCTTAGATAAATGTAAAGGAGTCATGTATCACTGAGTCAGAAGTTTAATTGAATTTTCTATTAAAGACATAGAGGTAAAGGCAAAGGTGTCCCCAGCCAGTCGTGTCCGACTCTAGGGTGCGGCGCTCATCCCCGTTTCTAAGCCGAAGAGCCAGCGCTGTCCGAAGACTCTTCCGTGGTCATGTGGCCAGCATGACTGAACACCGAGGTGCACGGAACTCTATTACCTTTCCCACCGAGGCGGTACCTATTTATCTACTTGCAATTTCTTGCTTTCGAACTGCTAGGATGGGAGGAGCTGGGACTGAAGACGGGAGCTCACTCCGTCACGCGGCACTCGGGTCTCGAACTGCGACCTTCTGGTCCGCAGTTCAGCGTCTTAACCACTAAGCCACTGCGGCCCCTAAAGACATAGAGGCTGTACATCAATTTGAGTTATTCTAAATATACTTCCACATTTCATCTGATGCTCTTTCTCCAAGTGAGTGTCATCTGGGCTTCTATTTTCTTCAATGTGCATTAATTGGGTAGATTTGGGCTAACATCTTTTTCAGTTTGTCCCACATTATCTTCCCATTGCATTAGTGACTGTGCCAGAGAGTATAAAACTTTTGTTTTATACAGTAAGTTAACGCTTTTACACTTTTACATTGGGTTTTAGTTTGTATTTTATGGTTTTTAATTCTTGTGACTCACCCAGAGAGGTTCAGCTATTGGGTGGAATAGAAATGTGATTGATGATAGATAGATAGATAGATAGATAGATAGATAGATTTTGTGAACTGCCCAGAGAGCTTCGGCTATTGGGCGGTATAGAAATAAATAAATAAATAAGATGATAGATAGATAGATAGATAGATAGATAGATAGATAGATAGATTAGGCTCCAGCTCAGAATGGAGCCATAGCTCAGTGTGACAGAGTGCATGCACTGCATACAGAAGGTTCCGGGTTTGATCCCCAGCTTCTCCAGGTAGAGCAGGAAAATCTCCTGCCTGAATCCCTGGACAGCTGTTGCTGCCAGCCAGTGTTGACAATATTGGGCTAGCTTACCGACAGTCTGACTCAGTATAAGGCAGCTTCTGATGTTCCTATGGAGCTGCAGAAGAACTCTCAGGTATCTGACTCTCATTATGGGCTGAAGGCAAATCATGACCAGCCTGGAAGGAGCCCTCTAATCTGAGAGCGAAGCAGGCAAACCTCTGTCCCAGATCCCTCTTGTGGAAACTTACAAACCAACAGTGAGGACGGCGGGTGGGGATAAACTACGAAAGTCTGGTGTCTCTTTATAATAATAAATGCCAAGCGGTAAATTCCCACCGACAATGAGGTCTCCTGGGCTGTAATAGTCTTGCAGCTCATTCGGCCTGGTCAATCGGCATGTGGTCCTCAGCATCCTCTGGCTGGCCTGAGGCAGGATCCAGAACAACAGCAGCAGGCAAATCATCAGCAGCACAGAGACACCTTCACTTCTAGGTCAGAGACAAGGCGAAACCGAGAAAGACTTGCTGCACGGGCCCCAGCAGGGGAATTAGCAAGAAATGAACAGATGCCAAGTGACCAGACACCACCCCAGCCCTACACAGAAGGGTTCAGGGCATATTTATATGACGTGTGTTTTCTCCAAGATCCCTTTGTTATCGACTCGCTGCATTGAAATCCAGGGGGGATTTCTCAACCATTACTGTCATTTTGATAATTCCAGGGTAGTGAAGCAACTACAGCCCCAGAGTGGCGGGTTCCCTTTGCACTTTGGAGGGAGAAAAACAGGGTTGTGTCTCTGTTTGCTTCTCTGTGGGCCACTTGGACTTGACCTTAGTTGTCAGGCTCTGTCCTTTGGCCTGTGCGAAGCTGAGCACCTCATTCCAAGATGGAGTCCAGGCTCATGCCAATGCTCATTAGCCCAGATGGATGGATGGATGGGAAAGGGAAGAGTTGGCGCCTGGTTATTGAATTTATTTCTATCCGCCCAATAGCCGAAGCTCTCTGGGCGGTTCACAAACATTAAAACCAAACGGCACAGGATAAAACAATATAAAATATAAAAGCATTAAAACCACAATATAACAATACAACCAGAATAAAACCCAGCAGCAATGCAGAGATATAAAATACGATTTAAAACACCAAAGCTAAAAGACTAGAAAGCTAAAATGCTACAATGCCTGGGAGAATAAAAAGGTCATTATTCCGTGTCCTGCACTCTGGGATGATCGAGAGGAGATCCTGGCCTTTCTCTCTGTGACAACCTTTCAAGTACTTGAAGAGCACTATCATATCTCCCCTCAGTCTTCTCTTCTCAAGGCTAAACATGCCCAGTTCTTTCAGTCTCTCCTCACAGGGCTTTGTTTCCAGTCCCCTGATCATCTTTGTTGCCCTCCTCTGAACCCTCTCCAGTTTGTCTGCATCCTTCTTCAAGTGTGGTGCCCAGAACTGGACACAGTACTCCAGAGGAGGCCTAACCAGTGCTGAGTAGAGGGGAACTAGTACTTCCCGGGATTTGGAAGCGATGCTTCTATGAATGCAGCCCAAAAGAGCATTTGCCTTTTTTGCAGCCACATGACATTGTTGGCTCATATTCAGCTTGTGATCTACCACAATTCCAAGTTCCTTCTCACTTGTAGTGTTGTTGAGCCATGTATCTGTCAAGGGCTCCATGGAGGGCTCTCTCAGTCTAATCCAGTAGCCAAAGCCCTACAAGGAGAGACTGAAAGAACTGGGCATGTTTAGCCTTGAGAAGAGAAGACTGAGGGGAGATAGGATAGCGCTCTTCAAGTACTTGAAAGGTTGTCACAGAGAAGAAGGCCAGGATCTCTTCTCGATCATCCCAGAGTGCAGGACACGGAATAATGGGCTCAAGTTACAGGAAGCCAGATTCCGGCTGAACATCAGGAAAAACTTCCTGACTGTTCGAGCAATACGACAATGGAACCAATTACCTAGGGAGGTGGTGGGCTCTCCCACACTGGAGGCCTTCAAGACGAGGCTGGACAGCCATCTGTCAGGGATGCTCTGACTTGGATTCCTGCATTGAGCAGGGGGTTGGACTCGATGGCCTTGTAGGCCCCTTCCAACCCTACTATTCTATGATTCTTCCCAATCTGAGTCCGACACGGTCAAATGCCAAAGTGCCCCCACCAGCACTGCGGAGCTCAGATGGATCTTTGGTTTTGGGGAGATTGTTGAGCTAGGAAGCAGGCCAGGCAACGTCTAGTGTGCAAGTGGTCAAGTATTGAAAGAGATGTGACCAAACACAAATGAGAGCACCTAATCCTGCCTATCATGTAACAGTGGTGGCGGTGTAGAAGGCCACCTTCACCACCACCATTGTGCTCTCAAGAGGATGGATTTGACTCCAGTTGTCAGGTTCCAGCCTGAAGCTGAGTTCTTAAATCCAAAATGGAGTCCAGACTTGTGTCAAAGTTCGTTAGCTCAGATTGATGGCCTGGGAAAGGAGGAGTGGAGACTGCAGGGATAGACAATACTGGGCCCTGTCCAAGAGGAGATGGAAGATGTGTGACCCGCAGGGATTATCGAGCCATTCAGAAGCAAATGGAGAAGTCTGATTGTGATGGTGCCAAAGTCTGGTAGATTGGTCTCTGCATTCAGTGGGCAAGGTAGAGAAGGGGGACAGAATGACCAGGTTTGACCCAAACCAGGTTTGGGTTAAAAGTCTCTACATATATAACATTTTTAAAAATGAGAGGCGGTACAATGGTCAAGCTGAGCTTCTATTTTTTCACTGCCATCTAGTGGGCAAACAGTACTTCAGGGTCAAATTTGAAAACCCTGGGTGGGAATCGCAAACAGGAAAGACAAGAAAGATGTTTCTGGCAATTGAAATAAGGAGAAAATATAATGCAAAGAGCAAATGCCTCAGCACTGGGCAAAGGTGCTAGTGTGGAAAGGACCTTGTTCTTTAACAGATAACTCAGCAAATTAAATTTTCAATAATTTTATTGGACTTCCTAAGTAAATATACTTGACAGGATAGTAGAGTACCAGGGCGTGTTCCAAACGGATGGATCCCTTAATTCTTTCTCCTTATTAGATGACCTTTACAATTGAGATTGGGCCTCAGCACAATAATGTAGCATTTGGGGAGAAAGATGCAACCCAGGAGACCAGCCCCAGAGGCCAAGATGGAGAAGACCTCCACGGCCACCATGGACTTCCCCTTGGTGCTCAGGTAGGTGGGCACAAAGGAGACCCAAACGCTGCAAAACACCAGCATGCTGAAGGTGATAAACTTGGCTTCGTTAAAGCTGTCCGGCAATTTCCTTGCTGGAAAAGCCACTGTGAAGCTGACAAGGGCCAGGAAACCCATGTATCCCAAGACAGTGTAAAACATGGTGGCTGAGCCTTCATTGCACTCCACTACGATCTCTCCAGCCAGGAAATGGAAGTCCAAGTTTGGGAACGGGGGAGAGGTCAGCAGCCAGACAGCACAGATCACAGCTTGGATGAGGGGACAGGCCAGGACAATGGCGTTTGTCAGTTGTCTCCCCAAGAGTTTTCTGGCCATGTTTCCTGGCTTGGTGGCCATGAAGGCCAGAACCACCATGACAGTTTTTGCCAAGACAGAAGAAACAGCAGCAGAGAAGGTGATGCCAAAAGCAGTTTGTCGGAAAAGACAGGTGACCACTGTGGGCTTACTGATGAAGAGGAAGGAGCAGAGGAAGCAGAGCAGGAGAGAAATGAGGAGGACATAGGTGAGCTCTCGGTTGTTGGCTTTGACAATTGGTGTGTCACGGTGTTTAATGAAGGTTGCCAGCACTAGAGAGGTGATCAGAGAGAGGAAAAGAGCCAGAGAAATGAAAACAAACCACAGTGTCTCTTGACAGGAAAGAAAGTGGATCTTCTTGGGGATACACTGATCTTGGTTCTTGTTTGCGTGTTGATCTTCCGGGCACAGGACACAGTGATCTGCATCTGGAATGAGCAACTACTATTGAAGTATCTCAAACATGAGAGAAATATTCTTTCTGCACAGGCCAGTTCAGCCACAAAGGAGGAGATGGAAATAGCAGTTCTCAAGCTTATTGTACTCCTAAGCAATAAGCATATGTATTGGCCCCAGGCCAGTAACCAAGTCACCTGTCGTTTTAGAGGGGCCTAGACATCCATAATGCTTTGCTTAGGTTCGTTATTGGGGCAATTTCCTTGCTAGTGGGCCTCTGAGCATGTGAGATGAGTCAAAGGTCAATAGCGCGGCCCCAGCACATTCCATGCTAACAAAGGCTAGTATCTTATCAGGGCCTAGGAAGTGCCTGAGAAGCGAGGCTGTGTTTATACCGAGTTACAGGAGGCCGTGCTGGGAAAGTTCTGATGGTTTCCCTTCTGACCAAGCGCTGTTAGTCTATGCCGGGAAAGTTGCAGATGAACGCTAATTAACGCTTGCTGCTGCCACGCTGCTTCACTGCTGACATGTATGGTATAAGACCCATTGAACCCCTTGGCTCTGGGTTCAGAGAAGCTGTCTGATCCAACCACTGGGTACGCCTGTGTGCTGTAAGTACTCAGTAAAGGCACCTTGTAAGCAAACCTAGACCTGGCTTACCATTATCTCAGCACCTCCAAACCTTAGCAGTCCACAGCCGGGGCAAACAGCATAACGTCCATTTTATTGCTATCTGTTTAAGCTTCAGTAACTGATTTGGTAAGACCACAGATGGAAAAGTTACAAGACACTTTTTTTTACATGACTACCCGCTATGCCAGACTTATGTTCTATATTCCGCAAGCAGGAAAAGCTCAAATTGTTTAACCAGGAATGAAAACTAGGTAACTGTCGGAATTGAACCATGATCTTTTACTTGCAGCACCTTCTGAATGAGCAAAACAACAGATAGATTCCTTTCTGTCATTTACTTTAGATTATGGTCTGTCCTCTGAGGAGATATGTTCGCGCAGAGGCTGGGGAACAGGTCACAGAAATCACTAGAAATAAAAGGGCAACCTGTTTGATTTTGGGGTAACATTCCCCAGTTGTTACAAGGATGACCAACCACCCGTCCTGATCAGCATTTTGCCCTAAAAGCTTTAGGTCTGATGTCCTAAACAACCATTCTAGAAAATGAAGCATGAGGGTTATTATTCTATTATTTACATAGAAAATAATAAATTTCAGGTAAATCTGTATACTTTGCAAGCAAATAAATAACAGAAGTCTACAATCCAAAATGGAATTTACAGGAAAAAATATTCCTGGGGGACATGGCAGACTCTTCTCCTTGTCTGTGATCTTCCCCTTGGCTCCACTCCACTCTGACCCCAGCATGTTCTGCATTTATATGGCTCTTGAAGTTGAGGTACCTGTTGAGTTAGAAATCGTCCCTTCCGGACAAAGATCACATGTGTAGCAGCAAACCGGCTTCCCCTCAGGAACCTTTCTCCAGTGCCCCGGAGAGCACCGCTCCACACACCTCGCAACAGGTGTTTTCTAAAAGAGAAAAGAGAAGCAGTTGAAGATATCCAGTGATAAAAGTGGCACTAAACTGAGTTGCCCAACAGAGTTTCCTGCTACATGATGGATAGGGTCACCCTTCTAGGAGAGCCAAAAATATTCTGGATGTCTGCAGGTTACTTGGAAACATCATAGAAGAGACTCAACGGGGAGATAGAAATTGGAACGCTGGAACCCCACCCACTTTCCCAGGACCAAACCTGGGAGCTTTGCATGCAAAGATTGCTTTGTACGGCTGGATAATGACCCCTCCCTGGACTCAGTAGGCCTTGGTCTCATCTAGAAAGGCAACAAAGGGAGAGAACTGCAACAGTCTTTAGTTCTACCGTGACCCTAGAACAGGGGTCGGCAACCTTGGCGGGCCCAATGGCACATTTGCCTTCGAAGACGGAAGGTGCATTTGGCCCACAGCCATTTGGACCCTGAGCATTATTTCGTTCCTCCTCCACCCAGCTTGGATTCCCACTTTTCTTCAGCCCCCAGCCTCGATTCCCTCTTCCTGATTCTTCCCTCCACCGCCGCTGCCACTTCCATGGGGTGGGGGTGGGAAAGGAGAGAGGGCGTGGGGAGCGGCTGGCAGGTGCCTTCAGTTGTCTTGGTGGGTGCTCCCTCCCCAGCAGCTGCCCCCAAACCTTCACTTCAACCCCACCTCTGTAGCCCACATGATGGCGTCAGAGCGAATTGCAAAGTCTTGGCCTGGGGGAGCCCGTGAATCCACTCCTCCAACTTTCACAGGAAAAAAAGATCCATTTGGGAAGAAGACCCAGTTCAGGAGATCCTATCTCTTGCCATTTTCAGTGAAAGAAACTTCATCTCCAGCACTGTTGTTAAACCGGACGTTCCTCAAAGAGGCAAGAATCTGAAACGGAAGAGATGCTTAGAAGACAGCGTGACTGTGAGTGGGAGCTGGTATCTTCTAACAAACTGCAACTGCCTTCCGGTTAGGAGACCGTTCCCACCCACCCCATACTCTGTTGTTTCGTTTCCTGCTTAAGATTCATCTTCTTTGGGCGAAATCGCTTGGACATGCATGCCCAGCGCTTTGGGCCTTTTTGGCCGGTGTCGGTGGCTACAACTCTCCAATAGATCTTCGACTGGGTGCTGGAGGGGGTCTGCTCATAGCAGCAAAGAGACCAACACCTGCGGCTCTTCAGCCGGCTGTCAAGAAGGGGCACGGGGTGGAGGGAGCTTTCTGCTGCTTGCTTCTGAGGGCTGGCAGTGGCGACGGGGGGGACGGGGACAGGACTGCTTTGCAGACTAGAACTCCATATTTGGGACAGAGGCCCTGATTCCTCCCTCCTCGATATCCACAGTTCTGTTAGAGAGGAACAGGAAGTCTCTACTACTGCTGGCTTACTTCTTAATGCTCTTTCAGGGAAATGACAGCCCTGGAAGAATATCCACGGGGAATGTCTTTCTCAGGCCATTTCTACATGAGGCATTCATCATATGCTTGCAATTGGCCACTCATGGGAGCTTGCTGGTCCTTTGCATGATGTCATCAACCTCCAGGACGTCTCCTGTCTTTCCCCCCAGTTATCCCGCCTCAAAAACGATTGGAGGTAAGCTGGAATACTTTCTTTAAAAAACCTGCCGTTTCTGCAGGCGGTAGTGTCAGCACACTGGGATGATTCTGCCCGTAGATGGTGCTGTTTCATCGAAAGATATAGAAAGCCCCGTTAAAGCTGCTCAGAAACGGGGTTTCAACTGCATGTCACCTTCGTCATCGGAAGGAGCCAATCCTAATCGCTCCACAGAAACGGAAGCAAAACGCTCCAGTAGGGCGGCAGGGTTTTCCATTGACGTAGAGACACCCCTAGTGTCTTTAGAATGGACCAAGACCAAATGGACCAAATCTGCAAGGAACTTTTTATAGCATTGCCATATCTTAATGAGAGCATTACCTGCCATGGCTGGACATTCAGAAGACTCTTGGCTTCCCCCATCATTGCACGGTTGGATCCTGAGATGTACATGGCATGTAGCGCGTGTGCCACGGAATAGACGGCATTGTAGATGCTGTAGCTGTGACTGGACATCCTCGTCTCAGACAAGGAGACTGGCTGATTCACCAGGTTTTCCTTCCCAGTACACTTTCTGTATCCCCATTCAAAGCTTTGGCCTGATTCCCCAAATTTACATTTAAATGTCCTTTCCCACCAGTAACGGAGAAAGGCGTCTCCTTGCGGCCGGAGTGGATCTAAAGCCCTGAGAAAATCCTTGTATTCTGGCACATCCCTTCTGTGGACTCCGAAGTGTAAAGCACCATGGATGTGTTTCAGAACTCGTCCACTCAGGGGGGATCCGGTAGCAGCCATTTCCCAGAGGGAGGTCAGGATCCAAACCTTCCTAAATGGCGTCTGGGTATTTTCTTCATGAATACCCAATAAAGCTGCTATTTGTATTATAACACTGGAATCCCCAAACACAATCATCACTTCAGGCTCCAACCAAGGACTTGGGATAGTGCCAGATCGTACTCGAAGTGCGCGGGGCTGGTCCATTGACCTGAACATGTCGGTGAAGGCCACACAGATGTCCTCCCGCTTGAGCATGGGTGTCAGCGTCTGGATGAATTCTTCACCTCTCTCATCGCTGTGAACAACCAGCCCAACCCAGTTCCAGTGGAAATGCAGGAGCAGCCGGACTAAGCCCACGTACTGAAGGATTTCCTTGGGATCGATCCGGAAGAAGGAAGGGAATTCCCTTTTCTCCCCCTGAACAGGGTTGAGCAAGCCATGACCAAGCTCAAGGAAGGAATTTCCTGTTAGTCTGTTGATGTTGTGGCATTTTAAAGACATTTTAAAGAATTTGGTGGCACATTTTGTTTTATGGCACGCGCTTCCCTGGCCTACTACAGATGACTCCAGGTGCATGAAGTGCTACCAGGAAGGAAGACATCCATTTAAAAAATAGATGTCTGAATACCAAGTGAAGTTCTGCGATGTCTTTAAGACTCCCCCTGTGTGGATATCACCCCCCAAAGTCCGGTCCGCCATGAAGGGAACCCTGGCAAAGTTCCTAACCACTGCAATGAATGTGTTTATTTTCCAGGAGGTTCACCCCGTGCATGCATTTGGGGGGCATTCTAGCTATAGGGCCCCTCCCCAAAGACAATATTAATAGCCCAATACATAGAGGACTGACAAATGTTATATTATGGTAGGTGGGGGTCTTCCCCCAACCCCCGGAGGAGTAGCTGCATAAACTGATTGCAGCAAGAACAATAAGGAATCTTGCAGCAACGCCTTTGTTACTGAGTCTTTAAGGCGTCACAAGACTCCTTGTTGTTTCTCCCCATCCAAAACTCTTTCTTACAAAACAGACCCGTGGCTGGCTGGGATCAGTCACACGGCAGCCACCTGAGATTCCTGGCTACCACCACGGTTACTGCATGGCAGGTTAGCCAAAGTCCGAAGGCCCCCCACACCTGCCATCCAGAATCAGGGCAACACAGCCACTGCATGGGCAAATACGTGTTCAGAGACTGGGGTGTCTATCTCAGTGTTCCCGAGCTCTGCTGGTCCCCTACATCTCTCCCCAGAAGAATCCCCTTACCTGTGGGATCTTGTAGATGCCCATTAAGGACGTCATCTCCCTTGAGGACTGGACGTCGAGACCCCCAATAACGGAGATCAGTTTATCCTGCCTGTCGCATTTATAATTGGGAATCATTTGGCTCTGCGAGGAAAGCAGAGAGATGCTGTTCTCATGCATGAACCTGACGATGTCCATGTGCGTATAGATGCTGTAGCCCAGGCTGGTGTTGGGAAGGAGAGTCGGATCCTTGTTGAGCTCCGTGGTGGCGAACGCCAAGGCCAGGAAGTGCTGGTAGCTCTTGATTACTGTCCTGCAGGGACGAGGGAGACATTGGGAGGCGGGTGAGGATCCCAACGGAACCGATGAGAAGTGGGGGATTAAAAAGCCTATCTGGCTCAACCTTCTTTGAACGAGGCAAAACCTTCTAGACCAAAGACAAGGAACGATTCACAGAGAAATTTAGATTGTTCTGTTCACACCGAGAGTCGCACGGTTCTGCAAGCTGCGTTTCATTAGATGAGCCCTTGGGGATGAAACCAAGGTGGTTCTTTCTAGGTCGGCGTCCTGTGTCCGAAGGTGGTCAGCCAAGAGGCTTGCTGGGAGCCCCACAAGAAGGACATGAAGGCAACAGCCCTCCTTTCCTCTTCTCCCCCACACAACAACTCCTGTTCTGCGGTAGACTGCCTCTCATTGTGGAACCTCTGTTGAGCTCTCGTGGGTCAGAGCTGCCAATTGACCTCTCCTGCAGGAGCTGGTCTGATCCTTTTTTCCGGAAACGTGACCCAGCAGCCATCATCACATCTCCAAATCTCTCCACGGTAAAGCGAGTTTTTGCAGGTGTGATTCAGCACCACTGAGGGGCAGGGCAGGGCTGCAGCTCGGTGGCAGAGGCCCTGCTTTGCATGCACAAGGCCCCAGGTTCAACCCCCAGTGTCTCCCCGTGGGCCGGGGGAAGTTTCCATCCTGTCTGAAGCCCTGGGGAGCTGTTGCCAAGCAGTGCAGGGGAGACTGGCCAAGTTGCCCCCAAGCTCTCATCTGGTACAAAGCAGCTTCCAGCTTAAAGCGGAACCGTGAGGGCCGGAAACTGGTTCCATATCTAGGGCAAGGACCAGAGCTTACTGACAGTGCACATCCTTCAAATGCGACTGGCCCCAGGGTCAATCCCTGGCATATACAGGCAACCCCGGGAGAGAGAGACCCTGTCCAGCATGCTAGAGAGACTCTGCTCGCTGCCGGGCTAGAGGGGGTCACTGCTCTGGCTCAACAGGAGGCAGCCCCCGTTGTTCCTGTTTCAGTCAGCCCTGTTTTCAGAGCCATGAGGACTGGCATCTTGATTTAGTTTGGCACAAGCACCTGCTTTGCACACCAAAGCCCCAGGTTCAATCCCCGGCAGAATTTAGAAGCATGAGAGGGAAGGAAAGCCACGGCCATCCAGTGCAGGAGAGACTGAAATAGATGGACCGATGGTCTCTCTCAGTTGAAGGAAGCTTTCAAGGTGGCCGATTCATTTTTGTTTTGCTCCCTTTACAGCGCACCTAAAGAGGAATTGCTGAGTCTTTTGTGGTCCAAAATATATCTTAACTTATATGTCAAACAATACAGATAGATGCGTAATTTTAAAAAGGGGCCCAGTTTGCTTGTTTTAGTGGAGAAAGGACTTTGTGCATAGAAACAGAGTATACAGCTTTTTTTTTTCTCTTTACCCTTCTTGGGTTTTCTTCTTGGAGATAGGAGCTAATTTGTCATTGTTGAATGTAATGTATATTTGTCGCTGGATCGTCACCTTGTTGTGGTGGGTGGGCTTGTGTGTTCCAATGAACCCTGTGAGCAAAGCCATCGGGAGTCATGTACTTCCAGCAGGGACACCCATGGCGGCAAGGTCAAGGGGGAGGAACCAGAGAAAGAATGATCCAAGAAAGTCCTCAACAGCAGAACAGGCAGAAGATAACAAGATGTATGTTACAACAGCTGTGAAGGTGGATGAAGGCTGCAGCAGATAAAGGACTACCAATCATCAAGTTATTCATGCCATCGGATTAGAGCCTTTTTCTGTAAAGACTGTGTGTTGATCATTGTGCACTGATCTCCACACATAAAACAAATTCACACCCAGGCGTCTTCCAATCCACCCAACAACCAAAAGCCCCATGGTGATCGGTGAATGGCAACGGGGGCAGGACGGTGAAATCCGGAAGCCCCTAGTCATGGACCGGCACATGGGCGGTGGATACAGACTCAGTTGTCCTAACTCAAGGACTGAGGCAGTTGAGTAGTTCAGCAGCTGTATCCACGACTGAGCAGTTCTATTCAGGATCCACTCTGCTCACCCCGTATGGGGAGGGGGCTAGAAAAGGTGCCCTAAACATAGTCAGCCTCACTCCTCCCTGACTGGATTACCGCGTCCAGTGGGGTCACCACTTAGCGGTCGCAAAAGACAAATGAACTTTGGAACATGGAATATACGGACACTGCTGGACAATACAGGCAGTGAACGCCCTGAACGCAGGACTGCCATCGTTGCAAGGGAGCTGAGCCGTTTTAACATTGATATAGCAGCACTCCAAGAAACCCGAAGAGCAGGAGAGGGACAACTGAAGGAAGAAAAAGGGGGTTACACCTTCTTCTGGAAAGGACTGCCTGAACAAGAATGACGAATACATGGAGTAGGTGTTGCTATTAAAAATGATCTTATGAAGCTCTTGTCAGAAGTTCCTACTGGCATTAACGAATGACTCTCAGCCCTTCGAATAAAACTCGCCAAAACCCAGCAGGCAACTATTTTAAGTGCCTATGCACCCAACATTAGATGCTGATGAAGACATCAAAAATTTTTTTTACTTCCAGCTGGACACCATCTTCTCAGAGATACCTAAGGAGGACAAAATTTCCTCCTTAGGTCAATTTCAATGCAAGAGTTGGGCGTGATTTGTGGCCAGGGATCATTGGGAAAGAAGGAGTCGGCAAGAGCAACCAGAATGGAATTTTACTTCTGACTAAATGTGCAGAGCATAATCTTGTTATTACCAACACACTCTTTCACCAGAAAAATAAATTTAAAAAATAATGGACGCATCCTTGGTCGAAGCACTGGCATCTCTTAGACTATGTAATTGTACGTGCCACAGATCGGTGTGATGTACTCCTCACTAGAGCCATGACGAGTGCTGACGACTGTTGGACAGACCACCAATTAATTCGTTCTACGATGGCCATTAAGACTGTCCCTCAACGTAGGCTCCAAGGAAGAAAACTAAGACATAAAATCAACACCCAAGCCCTTCAAGATCCTATTAAGCGAGCCTGCTTTCAAGCAACTCTCAAGGAACATCTATCTAGTGAAACCCCTGAAAATGTCGAGGAACACTGAAATAAATTGAAGATCTCCATTATTGTAGCCTGTGAACAAACTGTCGGATACCAAACTAAGAAACATCAGGATTGGTTTGATGAGAATGATAGGGAGATTTAACATATTATTGATAAGAAAAGGAAAGCCTTCCAAATATGGCAAAAAGACATCAACGGTGCCGCTAAGAAAAAAATCCATGCCAGTGCAAAACCTGAGGCCCAAAGACGAACTAGGGAACTTAAGAACACCTGGTGGATAAAGAAAGCTCAAGAAATCTAGCATCTTGCAGATGTCCATGATGCACGGGGCTTTTTAAAAGACCATCTATGGACCAACAAATCATGGTACAAACCCCTTACGCTCAATTGATGGTGCCAAACTTCTAAAGGACAAAGAGTCTATTGCACTGCATTGGAAAGAGCGTTATCACAACCTCCTTAACTGTAACTCTGTTGTGGCTGATGAGATCTCCTCGCAAATCCCACAAAAACAACCAGAGATGAGCTTGCAGTATCCCCTAGTTTGGAGGAAGTCAGTAAAGCCATCAACCACATGAAAAATAACAAAGCTAGTGGACCCGATGGGATCCCTGCTGATGTCTTTAAAGAAGGTGGGCCTGAAGCTACACAACAGCTTCACAAGCTCATTGAAAAAATCTGGATGAGGGAGGAGATCCCAGCAGACTTCAGGGATGCCATAATTATCACTCTCTTTAAAAAGGGTGATAGATTGTGGAAACTATTGAGGCATCTCCCTTCTAGCTACGGCAGGCAAAATCCTGGCAAGGATCCTCACAAACTGCCTTCTACCTATCTCAGAAGATATCTTCCCTGAATCCCAAAATGGCTTCCACCCTTCCAGGGGGACAGTGGATATGATCTTCATTGCACGACAGCTCCAAGAAAAATGCAGGGAGCAAAACCAACCCCTGTACATGGCGTTTATTGATCTGACTAAGGCCTTCGACACTGTAAATTGAACTGCTCTCTGGACCATCCTTCTGAAAACTGGGTGTCCTAATAAATTTGTGAACATCTTGCGGCTCCTCCATGATGACATGACGGCAACAATCTTGGATAACAATGGCTCTCAAAGTGACCCATCTAAAGTGGGATCAGGCATTAAACAGGGACGCGTCATTGCTCCAACCTTATTCGCCATCTTCATTGCTATGATTCTACACCTTGTTGAAGGGAAACTTCCCACTGGTGTAGAAATCATATTTCGAACAGATGGAAAACTTTTTAATCTCAATAGGCTGAAAGCAAAAAATTAAGGTAATTACAACCTCTGTCATAGAACTTCAGTATGCTGATGATAACGTAATCAGTGCACATTCAGAGGAAGATCTCCAAACTATCCTAAGCATCTTCGCAGAAGCATATGAAAAGCTCGGCCTCTCGCTTAACATCAAAAAAACCAAAGTGCTTTGCCAGCAAGCACAAACCAATCCCTCTGTAGCGCCATCAATCCAGCTTAACAGTGCGATGCTGAAAAATGTTGATCGCTTTTCTTATCTTGGCAGCCATCTCTCCACAAAAGCCAACACAGACGCTGAAATTCAGCATCGCCTGAGCTCCGCGAGTGTAGCATTCTCCCGAATGAAGCATAGAGTGTTCGAGGATCGGGACATTCGCAGGGAGACCAAAATACTTGTTCACAAAGCCATTGTACTACCGACCTTGCTGTACGCCTGTGAAACATGGACCATCCATAAATGCCACTTCCAACTTCTCGAAAGATTCCATCAACGCTGCCTCCGAAAAATTCTGCAAATTACTTGGGAAGACAGACGGACTAATGTCAGCGTACTGGAAGAAGCAAAGGCCACCAGCGTTGAAACCATGACTCTCCAACATCAACTTCGCTGGACCGGCCCTGTTGTTCGAATGCCTGACCATCGTCTTCCAAAGCAGTTACTCTATTCCCAACTTACGAATGGAAAACGGAATATTGGTGGACAGCAAAAGAGATATAAAGATGTTCTTAAAGCTAATCTAAGAAAATGTAACATAAGCATTGAGAACTGGGAAGCTCTAACCCATGAGCGCTCCAGCTGGAGGTCAGCCTACATTGAAGGTGCTATGGACTTAGAAGAAGCAAGAGTACAGGGCGGAAGGGAGAAACGAGCACAGCGGAAGGCACGTCAAGCAAACCCTCACCGTGACCCACCTGGAAACCTATGTCCTCTCTGTGGGAGGCTGTGTGGATCCAGAATCGGCCTTTACAGCCACCTGCAGACCCACTGCTAAAACTCTACCCTTGGAAGACAATCTTACTCGATCACGAGTGATCGCCATGAATGAATGAGTATTTGAGTAGGCTTGAAGTTTTTGAGTGAAAGTTTATTCCTTGCATTAAATATACAACTGACTGTAGCCTTTGGTTATCAGAGCCCTCATTTCTGGGGCTATAAAGAACCACACAATTATTGCATGCTACAGAATTTCATTTGCACCCTGCAAAATGCCTGAAGCAATCCATGGTGGGGATGATTTCAGCGTTTCCCAGCCTTGAGTCCTCGGTACGGATGTCAGAGAAATCTGCAATGGAATCAAATGAATTCAGATTTCTATGAATCCAACCCATGGATTCCACAGCGAACCAGCTGGTCCTGAGTCACACAGATTCCACAGAGTTGCAGCCTAGTTTTTTTAAACTTTCCGTAATTTTACACAAGTCGTAGAAAAAGATGTTTATAAAACCCCCACTGGCCAAAAATGTACATTTCCTGCTTAGGCGAAAGCATGAAAAGGTGCATATTGGGGAGGATTTGTGCATATTGGGGAATTCCGTGTGGGCAGGCGGGGGGGGGTTACGCATTTGCACAAGTCCAAATTTACACAAGTGCACATTTCTGCAAATGAGACTTTCTTTTCCAAGAAATTGGAAAAAATAGATTCTGCCAGTGAGTGGACAACAGAAGGGAAGGTACCTGCCAATCCGTGAAATACAGACAGAATGGATTTTACAAAATCTGTACAACCCTAGTCCCCAGTTCAACTCCGATTGTCCCCAGCATTTGGCCATGGATGATGGGACTTGTGCTTCATACAGGATCTGGGAATACCAGGTTGGGAATCATATCAGGAGTGGGCAGACGCTTGCAGGATCTACTTCAATTTTTAATCATATCCTGAGATCTTCCAACCAGAGCCTGCACATTGAATTAAAATATTCTGAGCTCAGGGGGGTGATTTACTGTGAGGCTGCTGCGTTTGGAGGTTGTTCAGGGCACATGATGTCTGCCGTCCCACAGCCAACCCGGAGCTTTCTGCCGAAAAACCGGTTCTTCTGAGACTTTTAGTCAGATTGCTTTCCTTAATTTGGCTCGTCTGCACTTCTGTTGTGGTGTGCACCACCCTCTGCATTTACTCCAGCATGATAGCCCTGCCCAGGGGTGTGTGTTTCACAGCCGTGACCTCACAGTTTCTGCCATTTCACAGCTGGCTGTCAGAGTTCTGAGCTACCTCAAGGCATTTACCTCACCTTGCCTACCACTAAATTCTGGTGGCCATCCCGGCAAAGTATAGGTGTGCTCCGGGCAGCCTCTAACATTTTTTTTTAAAGCAAAGCATTAAAGCGAAATAGCGCTTTTGTCCAGCAATACCTATACCCACCTATCTCGCTGTCTCACTGTCGTGCATTTGTCCAGCAATACCTACACCTCCTGTCTCACTATCTCACTAATGCGCAACCTCTAGTGCGATAGGGAGTATCGGTATTGCTGGGCAAATGCGTGATAGTGAGATAGGGGGTTGTTGTTGTTGTTGTTCAGTCGTTCAGTCGTGTCCAACTCTTCGTGACCCCATGGACCAGAGCACGCCAGGCCTTCCTGTCCTGCGCTCTCTCCCGGAGCGTGCTCAAGTTCATATCCATTGCATCGGTGATGCTATCCAGCCATCTCATCCTCTGCTGTCCCCGTCTCCTTTTGCCTTCAGTCTTTCCCAGCATCAGGGTCTTTTCCAGAGAGTTTTCTCTTCGCATTAGGTGGCCAAAATATTGGAGCTTCAGCTTCAGTCTCTGTCCTTCCAGTGAGCAGTCAGGGTTGATTTCCTTTAGGATGGACTGATTTGACCTCCTTGCAGTCCAGGGGACTCGTAAGAGTCTTCTCCAGCACCACAGTTCGAAAGCATCCATTCTTCGGCGCTCAGCCTTCCTTATAGTCCAGCTCTCACAGCCAGACGTTGCTACTGGGAAAACCATAGCTTTGATTAGACGGACCTTGCAGTTTTAGAGGGAAAGAAATTTAAAAAATTGGCCGAATCAGGCATAGGTTGGGGAAGCAGGTGCCTCCTCAGAAGGAACTCCTGTTGTGGTCAATGAGGCTTGTTCCCTAAATATCCTTGCTGCGTTCCTTTATTGTTTGCTTTGTTGCTGTAAGGAAGTAATTAATGCGAGGCTTCGATCCTTAGCATTACGGGAGCTTCAGGGGAAGGAGAAAGGGGGGTAGACAGGACAGGGGGGGAAGCCTCTCTTATTGGGTGAGTGGCCCCTGCCAGTCTGATGACGTTCACTCCAATCCCCCCACCCCACCCCACCCCGAAGTATGCTCCAGTGAAGCAACTTAGAATGGTTCAGTGCACTCGTTCATGGAGCCCTGCACAGACCAAAGCCAGTTCCTTGAAAAACCCGGGTAAACCACCATTTGCTTCTCCAAATGTCACGGAGACACACCCCAGGAGTTTGTTTTTAAATCCATATTAGAATGGAGCCCACAGGCCTTGGACACAAATCCCATTCCTGGTTCCCCCCGAGTTCCCTTCATTTCAGCTGTCTTGCTTGGGGCACCACAGAATCATGTCTTGCTTCTGTTGTTACACAATTGGGAGTGTGCGATGCATTCTGATCCACTGCAGATCACCGAGATATCTGCAGGGGATCCAGACCTACCTTCCCCTCTCCTGTCCTAGATGAAGTCTGCTTGGGGCAGGGGAGACGTTCCTTAGTTATTAGCAGATGGTCAACATGAAGCCAAACGACTGGTTAGCTCTGCCTACGTTCCCTGCACAAAGCCGCTCAGAAAGAAGCCAGAGAAGAACCCTCCAGTCTCTAGCTGCCATTATGGGTTGAAACCAACCACGACAAGCCTCTGAGGCTCACATATCAAACCAGGAAATGTTGAGCACCAGCAACATGGCTGATGCATATACCTGACAGCAAAGCAGGCAGGCGTCTGTCCCAGATCCCTTGTGTGGAGACTTACACCGGAATAATGGAGAACTCTGATGAGTCGAAACGATGGAAGTCTTCGGGCTTGGTATAGTAATAAGTGCCAAGCGGTAAATTCCCACCGACAAGGAGGTCTCCTGGCCTGTAATAATCCCTCTGCCGGACAATCAGCCAGGTCAAGAGGCAGTTGGTCCTCTGCATCCTCCGGGTGGCCTGAGACAGGAGCCGAAATATTAGTAGCAGCCAAATCATCAGCAGCATAGAGAAGCCTTCCCTTTGAGGTCGGTCACCAAACGGGACCTGCAGGGAAGTTGAGCATGCAGGCCCCGGCAGGGGAATTAGACCTGGGCCAGAAATGATCTGACACGAAGCGATCGGACACCACCCCAGCCCCACACGGAAGGGCCCGGAGCGTATTTATATTACGCATGTTTTCTCCTGCATGTCACTGTTATTGACTTCCCCGCTGGAAATCCCCAGGGCTTTCCTCATGAATTACTGTCATTTAGCTAGTTTCGTTCTAGGGAAAGAACCGCAGCCCCACAGCACTGGGATCCCTTCGCACCTCCGAAGCAGGAAAACAGGGCTGCGTCACTCTCTGCTCCTCTCCGGGCCGGTTGTCCAGTTCTGCCCTCTGACCCGTGTAAATCTGAGCACCGCAGTCTAGACGGAGTCCAGGCCCGGAACAAAGTTGCATAGTTCGTTGGCCCAGACTGATTCCTCGAGAAAGGGAGGAGTTGGCAGCTGGTTCTAGCAGCGCAGGGCTGGGCGAGGAGGATGGAACGGCCGGTCTGCCTGCACTTAGAGCATCTTACAGGACCTATAGGACCTCCGAGGATCTACTAGGTCGCTGCCTCCATTTCCCATTACTCTGAGGTGGATTTCCAATCACACAGGGCGGGAGGGCTGGGAGGGAGGCGGGCAGGGAGGGGGGTCGGAGCGCACACTTCGCCTGCCGGACGTCCCAGATCTGAGCGGCAGCATCTCCAGCGTGGGTTCGGAAGGGCTCTTGTCTGAGACTCTGGAGCGCCACTGGTGGCCCGTGCAGACGAGAGGCAGGCATATGGCCCCCGGGCACCAGTGCAGCCCTGGGCACCTTCCCCGGCTCCTGCTGGGGCTCCGCGCCCCCGTGAGGAGCCCCCGGGGGTCCTGCATAATGCCCCCGGAATCCCTGTTGGCCAGCCACAGTAGCCAGCCACAGTTGGGGCTGGTTAAAGAGGAGGAAAGGGAACGAGGGCGAGGGCGCATTCGATGGCTCGAGATAGCAGCGCAAGCTGGAGAGAGAAGGAGGACGGAGCGGGAAGAGAGAGGCTCAGGACTGGCTGGAACGAGCGACCGGAAGGGACGGAGCACAGAAGCTCCAGACGGAGGAACGGGGAAAGAGCAACGAGCTCCTTGGAAGGCAGAGGAGCTGAAGCAGAGAGGGGGCTGCTGGGAAGCGCAGGAAGGGCCTTCTAGAGCAGGCAGCAACAGTGGTGAGCACACCAGAATGAGCGGACAACAAAGGAGTTGCTCCCGCATCGTGCTCAGTAACGGATCATTCTCACTCTGCAAGCACTTAGCTACATCTAGCAGGTCTTTGCCCACACTGCAGACCTTCACCCTGATCCTGCCAATATTTACCCTTATTACACAGTGGGTGTCCAGCCTGATCCTGCGGATACTTACCTCACTCCATGAGCATTTCCCTGATCCTGCAGAGACTTCACTGTATCACCTAGTGACCATCCATCCCTGTCCTACAGCTACTTACTCCACTCTGTGACTTTTTATCCTGGGCCCTGCAGCCACTTACTGGTATTGCTGTAGGGACTTTTCACCTCATCCTGCAGATACTTACTACAGTTGCAAAAAGTGAGCTTGATCCTGCAGCTACTGACTGGAATGACCCTGTGCTTTAACAAGGATTAATAAAATCTATAGTTGCTGCATTTGCTTGGTTCATTTGGGATGAGAACAGGAGAAAGGGACCTGTCCGCCCGGGCACACGGGCCGCACTCGTGACACCCTTCAACTCTTCATGATGTTCTGTTTTCAGATAACAACACCTCTTGCCAGCAGCTGGGATCCCTTCAAGGCAAAGTGGGGGTTTCCACCTGCTCTTTCCCCGTGGATGCCCCGGGCCACACGTGGGGGCCAGAGACATCCTTGGGAAAGGAAGTGGGCGGGTGGCTGCAGGCCTGTACTTCCACCTCCATCGAGTCAATTCTGTGGTTTTGCGCAGGGTAGTTTCTCAACTGGCTAAATGCCCACGGGCCCCAAATGGGCACCTGTTCCAGGGGTCTAACCAATGGTCTAACTCGGTACAAGGCAGCTCCCTTCAAAGACATTTTTCCTGAGGGGGAACAACTGCCTAAGTTTGTTCAGCATGTCTGGGGGGCTTTTATCTGTGGAAATATTACAGGCTCCAGTTGGTCTCTCTAGTTAAAGACTCCTGTGAAATGTGCTTCCCAGCTTTCTGCCATCACGTGGGCCAGTAATCCTCCAGACACCCTATTAGTCCTGCACACCAACGGGTGCCGCTCTCTTGTGCCATCTTTCTCTAGCAGGGCAGCTCCTGAGTCTGCCCGTAACTGCGCCCCATGTCCAGCGCTCTTGTTGTGCAGCAGCGGGCGTCTTGCTGCCATCTTGAGTGTTGCAGAGCCAAACTACAACTCCCGTTGCATGCACCCTTTTTTCAGGTGCCTACAGCAATTAACCCTCCACTTCAGTCTGACTGGGTTTCGGTGGCTGGCGGTCTCCCACGCAGCCATGAGGACCCCCCAGTTTGAGGAACAGGGTGGGGTGCTGGGGTGGATCATGGCCCAGCACCTGGAACAGAACTTCTGAATCCAAGAGACACCAAGCGACCGTCTTCAAGGTGGCCACTCCTGGGCTGGGCACCTTGGGAGGCAGAAGACACTCAAGTGGATTGGGGGGTGCTTTCCGAAGCTCAGCTTGTTCAGGCCAGTCCTGGCCCACTGTGAACTGGCATCTTCCAGAACCCCACTGGTGGCAGGACCTTTTAAATGACTATCTCTGGGCACATCGTGGGGCCACTCCTCTCGCATCCCAGGGCCATAAGTCCACCCTGATGAGGGCAGACGGTGCCACCAGACGTCCGGCAGCCTTCTTCCTGCAGCGAGTCCCATCAGCCCATGTTTGGGGAGCTTAGTCAGGGTTTCGCCTCGGAGAGTTTTCCCCATGAACCACTCACAGGCCAAGGGCTGGCATTCACAGTCACCTTCCTGTGGGTGTTGGGAACAAGTCAGCCCAGCCACTGGTAAGGCATGATAGGAGCTGTAGTCCCAGCCTCTGGAGGGCACCAGTTTGGGGAAGGGGGCTCTAAGGTATGTTGCACACCTCCCCTTTTAAGCCCTCCCTGTGGGCTCCTTCGCTACCCCCCATCACGGCATGAGCTGATGGTGGCTGGGAGGGCAGGCATGTTTGGGGTACGGCTGGAGTTGCAGGCATCTCCGTTTTCCCCTTCCAGCCCATGAGCCGGAGCCATTCCTCCATCAACATGAAGACCTTCCACAAGTCCAACACTCGCTGGAAGCAGAAGGGAAACGAAGCAGCCCTGCTACGGCCTCGGCCTCCCCTGAGCCGGCCAGAAAGGCATGTTTGGGGTACGGCTGGAGTTGCAGGCATCTCCGTTTTCCCCTTCCAGCCCATGAGCCGGAGCCATTCCTCCATCAACATGAAGACCTTCCACAAGTCCAACACTCGCTGGAAGCAGAAGGGAAATGAAGCAGCCCTGCTACGGCCTCGGCCTCCCCTGAGCCGGCCAGAACGGCTCAGCGTGGCTGGTGAGGGAGAGGGGCTCTTGAGCCAAGATTGTGGCCGGTGCGCACCATGCCTTCCTGCCAGAAGCTGGGGAGAGGGGTGCGCGTCCACCCGCTGCAGCGTGTCTCTGCTTTCTCCTCCAGCTCCCTTCCAACACGGTGCCTGTGGGCAACTGACGGTGCTGCATGCAGAGGACTACGGAGGACGGGAACCTGGAGGGTGCCCTTTCCTGGGTGCGGGTGGCAGAAGCAGCCACTCAGCCCTGCTGAAAAGCAGGGGGCGGGTCTGGATGACCTCGGGGCTCTTCCCTTTGCTGTGACCCAACAGTCTTCCCGAGTGTGCAGAGCGGCCATTGCCTGGCCAGTCCCACCTCTGCCCTGTCCTGCCCGCTCCCTCGGCCGCCTTTCCCGCCCCCAGCAGTGCGACTGCGGGAGCGAACAGGAGGAGGAGGCGGGCCGCCCCGTGGCTCCGCTCCACAGGCTCTGCTCCTGTTGCTCCGAGGCTGAAGCTTCGGCCCTACTGCACAGCAAGGAGATGTGGGCCGCCCTTGAGCCACAGAACTGAGGGGTCCGGGCAAGCAGCCTGCCCCCGTTAAGATATTCCAGCCTTCCAGAACCCCTGTGTGGTTGTTGCATGGTGACCAGGAGGAAAGGCTGGGACCACGCACTGCCTGTGTAACTGGGAGTCCAGTGTTATATCTGTCCACCCCCCCCACACACACACACCATGCCATCCAGTGTGCTGGCTCATTCAGAGTTCAGCAGGGCTCCCCTTTTGAGCCCCCCCCCCCCAGCCCTCTTGACCCATGTTTTCATGAGGGGGGTTGCGACGCGGCCATTTGAGCCTTTCCGATACGCTTCGGTGGGGGTGTTTACTCTGGACCCTTCCCAGCCCTTTCCGCTCTTCTTGGGAATAGAGACCACCCACCTTCTCTCTAGGGGTCCAGGACAGGAAAACCTTGAGAGGCTGCCCGGCTGATGCGAATCTTTCCATGTATTTCCAAGAGAAATAACGGATACAAGGCTTCTCCTTGCATGATGTTTGCTTTGTGTGCGCTTGCACTTCACTGAAGCTACAATACACCAGCCATAAGTGATGGCGTAGCGAAGGGGTTACGAGACAAGGGAATGATGCTCCAGGAGTTCTGCATTCAAGCGTCACCTCTGCCTCCATTTCAGAAGGGGGCCCTAGGAGAGGCCCTCCCTCTCCTTTTCTCTCTCCCAGCCTTGGCTCATCGCCTCCCCCACCAACAATCTGCAATTTGAAGAGAAGGATACTTGCCCACCTTGCAGTGTTGTTCCAAGGATCGGGTGTAGGCAGGTGATTCTGAAAAAGGACCAGACTGCTGCAAGGGTTTTGCCCTTGCAGAAACATCCCCTTGGACACCCCCGCCCCGCTACCCCGCCGTATGGGTAGGAGCAAAGAACGGGGAAGAGAAGGGACTATCAGGGCAACTTGGAGGCTGGCCAGAATGTTGCGGGAGGGCAAGAATCCTCCTCCTTTTCCTAGAGTTTACAGCAGAGATAACAGGAGATGCATGAATACCTAGATACAAACTTCCAGCCGCAAAAATCATCCCACAGGCTGCAGGACACAGAGCTGGCCAGCAGAGGGCACCGCAGTGCAAGTGCTGAGGGCTTCAGCAGGGCTGTTAATGTTAATCATGGAATCATGGAATAGTGGGGTTGGAGGGGGCCCAAAGGCCATCCAGTCTGACCCCCTAGTCAGTGCAGGAGTCCAAGTTGAAGCATCCCTGACAGATGGCTGTCCGGCCTCGTCTCAAAGGCCTCCAGTGCGGGAGAGCTCCCCCCCACCCCCCCGGGAATGGGCTCCATTGTCGTATTGCTCTAACAGTCAGGACGTTTTTCCTGATGTTCTGCCGGAATCTGGCTTCCTGTCATTTGAGCCCATTATTCCGTGTCCTGCACTCTGGGACGATCGAGAAGAGATCCTGGCCTTCCTCTCTGGGGCAACCTTTCAAGGACTTGAAGAGCGCCATCCTATCTCCCCTCAGTCGTCTCTTCTCAAGGCTAAACAGGCCCAGTTCTTTCAGTCTCTCCTCATAGGCCTTTGTTTCCAGTCCCCTGATCACCTTTGTTGCCCTCCTCTGAACCCTCTCCAGCTTGTCTGCATCCTTCTTCAAGTGTGGTGCCCAGAACTGGACACAGCACTCCAGATGGGGCCGAACCAGTGCTGAGTAGAGGGGAACTAGGACTTCCCGGGATTTGGAAGCTACGCTTCTATGAATGCAGCCCAAAATCGCATTGGCCTTTTTTGCAGCCACATCACACTGTTGGCTCATCTTCAGCTTGTGATCGACAACAATTCCAACATCCTTCTCGCTTGTAGTGTTGTTGAGCCACGTATCCCCCATCTTGTAACTGTGCATTTGGTTTCTTTTTCCTAGGTGCAGAACTGGGCATTTGTCCCCATTCAATGTCATTCTGTTGTTTTCTGCCCAGCGCTCCAGTCTATCCAGATCACTCTGAATTTTGTTTCTGTCTTCCAAAGTATTCGCTACCCCGCCCAATTTTGTGTCATCTGCAAATCTGATCCGCATTGCCTGCACCTCCTCCTCCGAGTCATTCATAGAAATGTTGACGAGCGCTGGGCCCAGGACTGAGCCCTGCGGTACCCCACTCGTTACACCTCCCCAGTTTGAGAAGGTCCCATTGATAAGCACTCTTTGAGTCCAATTCTGTAGCCAACTGTGGATCCACTGGACCGTTGTTCCATCTCGCCCACTTTGAGCTCGTTTGCTCATCAGGAGATCATGGGGCGCTTTGTCGAAAGCTTTGCTGAAGTCGAGGTATATGATGTCCATGCTCAGAACTGGCCGCCAGGGGGCACCCTAATATCAGCACTGATGCCTTAACAGGACTATTGAGATCAGGAGGTGGAAATCCTTAGATTTGACCACCAGAGGGCACCTGGTGCCCTCAGTATATGAGTGGGAGAGGGCTATTGAGGCCACCAGGCTGCAGTGCACAGAGGTGGCCAGCAGGGGGCGCCCCTGTATAAGTGCTGAGGAACCAGCAGGGCTCCTGATGTCAGCAGGCTGCAGTGCTCAGAGTTGGCCAGCAGGGGGCGCCCCAGTACAAGTGCCGAGGCCGTAACAGGGCCCTTGAGACCAGCAGGCTGCAGTGCTCAGCGGTGGCCACTAGAGGGTGCTGCGGAATGCGCACTGAGGTCTTGACTCAGCCACTAAGACGAGCAGGCTGCAGTGCTCAGACATGGCCACCAGGGGGCACCCCAGTATAACCGCTAGGCTGCCGTGCTCCGAGGTGGCCAGTAGGTGGCCGGTGCAAGTGCCCGGGACACAGCAGGCCTAATGAGATCGGCTGCAGGGCCGAGAGCTGGTATTTACGCCCTTAAAAAGTGGCTCGTGATGCACGCCTTTCAGTTCGTGATGCTCGATCGGGAGGCGGCCCTCCACTTCCTCTGGGTGGCCCCAGCCAGGGGCTAAAACAGCAGCAGCAGCCAACTCATCAGTGGCACAGAGAGAGCCCCCCTCCCACGTCAAGGACAAGCAAAATCTGTATTTTGTGTATTTTACAGGCCCTGGCAGGGGAATTAGATCGAAGCCAGAAATGGACAGACGAAGTGATGAGACACCACCCCAGCCCCGCATGGGGGGGCTCACAGCGCACTTTGATTATGCACCTTTTCTCCGGGCCGCCTTTGTTATTGACTTGCTGGATAGAAATTCGCCGGGGATTCCTCAAGCGTTACTGTCATTTTGATAATTCCAGGGGAGTGAAATAATCGCAGCCCCAGAACACCGGGCTCCCTTCACACTGTCGAGGGAGAAAAACTAGTTGGTGTCCACCTTTGCTTCTCTGTGGGCCAGTTGCTTTCAGTTTCTGCCCTTCGGCCTGTGTAAGTCCAAGCGCCTAAATCCAAGCACCTAAATCCAAGTTAGAGTTTCAGCTTGTGCCAAAGTTTATTTGCACTGAAGGAGCTGGTGCCCAGTTATAGCAGCGCAGGGCTGAACAAAAATGTTGAACCATCCCGTCAGAAGGACCACCCACCAACAGCATCTCGGTCTTGCCTGGACTGAGCTCTGCCTTTGCCCTATGAACTATGAACTGCTCACAGGCCAAGGGCGCCGTTCACATCTCAGGCAGTGGGAGTCGAGGCAGGACAAAGTCTCCCTTGCCCGCTGCACACGCACTGTCACACTGAGAGCTTTCTGCCAATGTGATGCAGCTGCAAAAAAGGCCAATGCGATTTTGGGCTGCATTCATAGAAGCATCGCTTCCAAATCCCGGGAAGTCCTAGTTCCCCTCTACTCAGCACTGGTTAGGCCTCCTCTGGAGTACTGTGTCCAGTTCTGGGCACTGCACTTTAAGAAGGATGCAGACAAGCCGGAGAGGGTTCAGAGGAGGGCAACGAAGATGATCAGGGGGCTGGAAACAAAGCCCTACGAGGAGAGACTGAAAGAACTGGGCATGTTTAGCCTGGAGAAGAGAAGACTGAGGGGAGATATGATAGCACTCTTCAAGGACTTGAAAGGTTGTCCCAGAGAGGAAGGCCAGGATCTCTTCTGGATCATCCCAGACTGCAGGACACGGAATCATGGGCTCAAGTTGCAGGAAGCCAGATTCCGGCTGAACATCAGGAAAAACATCCTGACTGTTGCAGCAACACGACAATGGAACCGATTCCCTACGGAGACAGTGGGCTCTCCCACCCTGGAGGCCTTCAAGACGGGGCTGGACAGCCACCTATCAGGGATGCTCTGACTTGGATTCCTGCACTGAGCAGGGGGTTGGACTCGATGGCCTTGTAGGCCCCTTCCAACCCTACTGTTCTATGAGAACTGCACTTTGGCAACGAGGCTGTGGAAGGTTCCTGGATGAATGCTTCCTGGTGTGCTCCTGATGTGTTACCTGAGGATGATGGGACATGCAGTCCAACACATCTGTGTGCCATTCTGTTCAGGAAGGCTGAGCTAGGATGACATGTTGCTTGCCCCGATATTCTCTCTTTGGGAAGCCCAGAAACTTACTTTTTTTTTTTTTTGGCCTGCTTTGAATTGCTCTCTTGATTCATTTTTCAGTGAGAGGGTACTAGTATTGTGGGACTACCTCCCAGTAGAAATTTACCAGGTTGGTTTGTCTGTCTGTTTGGAAATATGTCCTGCCTTTCTACCGAGAAAAACACCACTCCAAGAACTCCCTCTCTTCCCACCTTGCCATGGATTCTAAAGACATCTTTCCTCACGCTGGCTTTTAATCAGCAGCCTGCTGTTTTTATGACGTTTTCAGTAAAGTTCTAGTACTGCTTGGTTATTTATCTTATTGCATTTCTCTGCTCCCCAGTAGCCAAAACTCTGCGGGTGGCTCACAGAACAAGAGTTAAAAGCATAAAATGCAATAGCAAAATAACACATTGAAATGTTTTAAACCGAAGAAAACTAGAGTAAAAAACAAAGTAAAAAGCAGCACCAGTGCTAACATAAAACACACGCACAGAGAACAAAACTGTTGCCTCCTGGGGTTTCCCCACATGGAACCCTTTTTTGTGGGTAGCCAGTATCTACACTGGGTTTTGTTGGCTGCAGTTTGCAACCCATGATCAACACTAAGCCCCCTTTTTCATAGAATCATAGGATAGTAGGGTTGGAAGGGGCCTACAAGACCATTGAGTCCAACCCCCTGCTCAGTGCAGGAATCCAAGTCAGAGCATCCCTGACAGGTGGCTGTCCAGCCTCGTCTTGAAGGCCTCCAGCGTGGGAGAGCCCACCACCTCCCCAGGCAATGGGTTCCATTGTCGCATTGCTCTAACAGTCAGGAGGTTTCTCCTGATGTTCCGCCAGAATCTGGCTTCCTGGCACTTGAGCCCATGATTCCGTGTCCTGCACTCTGGGACGATCGAGAAGAGATCCTGGCTTTCCTCTCTGTGACAACCTTTCAAGTCCTTGAAGAGCGCTATCCTGCCTCCCCTCAGTCTTCTCTTCTCAAGGCTAAACATGCCCAGTTCTTTCAGTCTCTCTTCATAGGGCTTTGTTTCCAGTCCCCTGATCATCTTTGTTGCCCTCCTCTGAACCCTCTCCAGCTTGTCTGCATCCTTCTTAAAGTGTGGTGCCCAGAACTGGACACAGTACTCCAGAGGAGGCCTAACCAGTGCTGAGTAGAGGGGAACTAGCACTTCCCGGGATTTGGAAGCGATGCTTCTATGAATGCAGCCCCAAAGAGCATTTGCCTTTTTTGCAGCCACATCCCACTGTTGGCTCATATTCAGCTTGTGATCGACAACAATTCCAAGATCCTTCTCGCTCGTCGTGTGGTTGAGCCACGTATCCCCCATCTTGTAACTGTGCCTTTGGTTTCTTTTTCCTAGGTGCAGAACTTGGAATTTCTCCCTATTCAATGTCATTCTGTTGTTTTCTGCCCAGCGCTCCAGTCTGTCCAGATCGCTTTGAATTTTGTTTCTGTCTTCCAAAGTATTAGCTATCCCGCCCAATTTTGTGTCATCTGCAAATGTGATCAGCATTCCCTGCACCTCCTCCTCCAAGTCATTCATAAAAATGTTGAAGAGCACTGGGCCCAGGACTGAGCCCTGCGGTACCCCACTCGTTCCCTCTCCCCAGTTTGAGAAGGTCCCATTGATAAGCACTCTTTGAGTCCAGTTCTGTAGCCAACTGTGGATCCACCAGATCGTTGTTTCATCTTGCCCACTTTGAGCTAGTTTGCTCATCAGGAGATCATGGGGCACTTTGTCGAAATCTTTGCTGAAGTCGAGCTATATGATGTCTACAGCATTCCCACGGTCTACAAGGGAGGTTACTTGATCAAAAAATGAGATCAGATTTGTCTGGCAGGACTTGTTTTTGACAAATTCATGTTGGCTTCGAGTAATCACGGCATTGTTTTCAAGGTGCTTCCAGATGGATTGCTTTATCATCTGCTCCAGAATTTTCCCAGGGATTGATGTCAGACTGACTGGTCTGTAGTTCCCAGGTTCCTCCTTTTGACCCTTTTTGAAGATAGGGACAACATTAGCCCTCCTCCAGTCATCTGGCACTTCCCCCGTCCTCCATGATTTCTCAAAGAGAATAGACAGCGGTTCTCAGAGTTCTTCTGCCAGTTCCTTTCTTACTCTAGGATGCAGTTCATCCGGCCCTGGAGATTTAAACTCATTCAAAGTAATTAGGTGTTCCTTGACCATATGCCTATCAATCTCAAGCTGCAATCCTGCCTCTTCAGCCTGTACTTGGCCTTTGCCGGGGGGGTCATAGACCCTCTTTTGGGAGAAGACTAAGCCAAACTAGGAATTGAGCACCTCTGCCTTTTCTTTGTCATCTGTTATCGGTTTGCCATCCTTATTCAATAGCTGAACCACCATTTCTTTCCTCTGCCTTTTACTATGCACGTAGCTGAACAAAGCCTTTTTGTTGCTTTTAGCATCCCTCGCTAGCCTCAGCTCGTTCTCAGCTTTAGCCTTCCTGACGCCATCCCTGCAATTCTGTGCTACCTGCCTGGACTCTTCCTTTGTTACTTGGCCTTCTTTCCACTTCCTATATGTGTCCTTTTTTGTTTACAGGTCATCCCTAAGCTTGTTGTGAAGCCACATTGGCTTCTTCTGTTGTCTTCCACCTTTTCTTCTTGTTGGAATAGTTTGTGATTGTGCCTTGAGAATTTCCTTTTTTAAAAGCTCCCACCCATCTTGGAGTCCTTTTCTTGTTAGCGTCGCTTGCCATGGGACCTTACTGATCATTGTTCTGAGTTTATTAAAATCAGCTTTCCTAAAATCCAGGGTACGCGTTTGACTACACTCGGCTTTTGCTTCCCTTAGAACCAAGAACTCAAGTGCAACATGGTCGCTTTCCCGCAGAGTTCGTGTAACTGCTGCTTTATCCACTAAGTCATCTCTATTGGTTAGGATCAAGTCAAGGACAGCCGATCCTCTAGTTCCTTCCTCTCCTTTCTGTAGGAGGAAGTTATCCGCCACACAAGTCAAGAATTTCCTGGAGGGGCCATGTTTGGCAGAATTTGTCTCCCAACAAATATCGGGGAAATTGAAGTCCCCCATTACTACTACATCATGCTTCCTTAAAACATTGGCTATTTGCTTTTCAAAAGTTTCATCCAGATGCTCTCGATGGGGCTACCAAGCTCCTCCTCCTGTATTTCTGTGCAGAGATATGTATTTTTCACATACAGTGCAATCCCACCTCCCTTTCTGTTCCTCCTGTTCTTTTTGAACAATTATATATCCTTCAATTGCTGTATTCCAGTCATGAGAGTCATCCCACCAAGTCTCAGTTATACCTATCAAGTCATAATTTCCCTCCTGTATTAAGAGTTCAAGTTCGTTCTGTTTGTTTCCCATACTCTGGGCATTAGTATATAGACATCGAAGACCATGTGCTTCATAGTCTGGCCTTCTTCCTACATGTGTCTGAAGACTATTATTGGGCGCTATGAGAGCTGTTTTCTCCATTGCAGTGCATGCGCCTATGTCCATTGTTACTCCCAACATTACATCTCCCTTCCCCGTAGGATTCAGTTTAAAGCCCTCCTGATGAAGTTCTTCATGCTGTGGCCAAACACATTCTTCCCATCCTTTGTGAGGTGCAACCCATCCCTTGCCAACAGCCCATCTTCCAGGAAGTATAGCCCGTGGTCCCAGAATCCAAATCTCTCTCATAGGCACCACCTTCGTAGCCAGTCATTCACCCGGAGTATTTTTCGTTCCCTTTCTATCCCTCTTCTAACTACTGGAAGGATGGATGAGAAAACTATCTGGGCCCCAAAGTTCTTGAGTTTCCTTCCCAGAGCTTCAAAGTCTGGGACTGAGATCTCTGACTTAGGACTGGGGCTTATTCCTTCATTCAAACATCCCAAGGGTGATGTGACAGAGGTTGTTCATGGCATCCACCTCCACACATTTGCCTGGAGGACATTTCTGAAAAGGGATTAACTCTTGGTTCATTCAGCCACATCACCTCTACACACCAATTTGATAGAAAATCAGGATTAAATGTTAGGTTGGCAAATGAATAAGCGGGGAAGATACCAAAGTCTTAGGTTCCCTGATTCTTTTTCCTTACAAGCTGATCTCTGCAGTTGAGATCGGGTCTCAGCAAAATAATGTAGCATTTGGGGAGAAAGATGCAACCCAGGAGTCCAGCCCCAGAGGCCAAGATGGAGAAGACCTCCACAGCCACCATGGACTTCCCCTTAGTGCTCAGGTAGGTGGGCACAAAGGATACCCAAACGCTGCAAAACACCAGCATGCTGAAGGTGATAAACTTGGCTTCGTTAAAGCTGTCGGGCAACTTCCTTGCTAGGAAAGCCACCATGAAGCTGACGAGAGCTAGGAAACCCATATAGCAGAAGGCAGCGTAAAACATAGTGACTGAGCCTTCCTTACATTCAACTATGATCTCTCCAGCCAGGGAATGGAAGTCCAAGTTTGGGAATGGGGGAGAGGCTATCAGCCAGATAATGCAGATAACAGCTTGGATGAGGGGACAGACCAGGACAATGGAGTTGGTTAATTGTCCCCCCAAGAGTTTTCTGGCCATGTTTCCTGGCTTAGTGGCCATGAAGGCCAGAACCACCATGACAGTTTTTGCCAAAATGGAAGAAACGGCAACAGAGAAGGTGATGCTGAAGGCAGTTTGTCGCAGAAGACAGGTGAGCTTCATGGGTTGACCGATGAACAGGAAGGAGCAGAGGAAGCAGAGCAGGAGAGAGATGAGAAGTACGTAGGTGAGGTCTCGGTTGTTGGCTTTGACAATTGGCGTGTCACGGTGTTTAATGAAAGTTGCCAGCACCAGAGATGTGATCAGAGAGAGGGAAAGACCCAGAGAAGCTAAAATGAATCCCAGTGTCTCTTGGTAGAAGAGGAAATGGATCTTCTTTGGGATACACTGGTCTTGATTCCTGATTGGATGTTGATCTTCTGGGCATGGGTCACAGAGATCTGCATCTGGAATGAGCAGGAGTATCTCATACATGACATAGATGCTCTTTATGTGGGGACGCTTCAGCTTGCAAAGGAGGTGACAGAAAGTCCTAGTTTACTATTCGCCTAAGGGTAGCTGTTCCCTTGTATTATTTTCTCTTTAAGCTTCAGGAATGTATTTCAGAAGACCAGAGTCAGAAAATGTACAAAATGCCTTTTCACCATCTGTATAATGGCCCCCTGTAGCAGACCCATGTGCAAAGAAAAGCCCAAATTATAGGAATTAAAAACTGGCAGCTCATGATCTGTTACCTGCAGTGCATTCTGAATGGGCAAAAAAATAAGAAAACATACTATCTGCCATTATCTTAAGGTTATGCACTTTCTTCAGAGGAGAAATATTGGTGCAGAGGCTGGGGAAAAGGTTAAAGAAATCAATATAGAAAGAAAGGCAATGTGTTTGACATTGGGAGTAACCTGCTCCAGTTGTTACAAGGAGAACCAACCACCTACACTGATTAACCTTCTGCCCAAACATCTTCAGGTCTGAGGCCAAAACAACCAAGATTGGAAAAATGGTGTTCAACCAATTATGCATGGAAAAGTGAGCCAATGAGAGAAGAAACCCAACAGATTTTTGTACTTGCAAGTATCAAGAGTTTATGGAGAGTCGTTATTTTATTATTTAAACAGAAGGTTTTTTTTTCAGGAAATGGTTAATACTTTGCAAACCAGTAAACCACAGAAGTTTGCAATCCAAAATGGCATTTATAGAGAAAATATTCCTAGGGAAAACAGTGGACTCTTCTCCTTGTCTACTATCTTCCCATTGTCCTCGCTACACTCTTGTCCCAGTATGTTCTGCCCTTTTATATGGCTCTCAAAGTTTGAGGTACCTGTCCAGTTAGAAATGGTCCCTTCTGGACAACGATCACATCTGTAGCAGCAAACCGACTTCTCCTCTGGAATTTTTCTTCTGTGCCCTGGAGAGCACCTCTCCACACACCTGGCAAAGGGTGCCTTCTAAGAGGGAAAAGACAAACATTTCAGGATTTCCAATTACCAGAATTGCATAGAACAGAGTCACTCAACAGAGTTTCCCATCACATGATGGACAGGATCAATTTAGGTGGGCCAAATCTCTGCTGGTTACTTTGAACCATCCTAAAAGAGCCTCATATTGGAGACAGAAATTGGAATGCTGGTAGAGGCTGTGTCTTGATGCTGTCACCCCCCAGAAGATCCCCTCCCCTTCCCATGACATCAGTGAGCCCACCCCACCCACTCACCACCCTCCATGAGAGAGGCACGGAGCTCCATACCCCTCTCTGCGCAGAGAAAGTGACCTCATCCTGCCACTCCATCTGAGCCAGTTGCCTCCTTCCCACCATGCTCATACCCCAGTTGGGACACCAAGATAATATAAAATATATTTAGAGACAGAAAGGCCAACACTGGATGTTGCCTTCTAGTGAGTCCACTTAGCCCACAATTACCGTTGGTCAACTTAGCCCAAAATTATTTGCACTGACTGGCAGGACCTCTCCAGGGTTTCAGGCATGGGACCCATTTCCAGTCCTTCCTTGAAAATGCTGGGGTCCAAATCTGGGACAAATCTGGGGTCCAAATCTGGGCAAAGAAGGCTCTTCACCACTGGATAAAGACACCTCCTTGGACTCAACAGGCCTTGTCTCCTCTAGACAGACAATGTCTGTTCTGAAGGGAAAGAACTGCAACATTCTGTAGTTCTCCAATGACCCCAAAACATTCACTTCACCCCACCTCTGTTGCCCACATGATCACATCAGAGTGAATGGTGAAGTTTCGGCCTGGGGCAGCCCCTGAATCAACTCCTCCAATGTTCACAGGATAAAACGATCCATTTGGGAAGTAGATCCAGTTCAAGATATCATATCTCTGGCCATTTTCAGTGAAGGAGACTTCCTCTCCAGCACTGTTATTAAACCGGATGTTCGCCAAAGAGACAAGAATCTGAAATGGAAGAGAGACTTTGAAAACTGGGTAATGTTGAGCGAGTTCTCCTGTTTTCTGGCATACTATGATTGTCATTAAGTTAGGAGACTGATTTTTCCCGTATTCTGTTGTTTACTTTAATACTTAAGATGCTCCTTTTGGGGGCACTATCTGCTCAAATATCCTTGCCCCATGGCTTGGGGGTTTTTTTGGTTGGTGTCTACTTGCTACAAGTAACCCTCAAGTCTTTGAGAGGTAGCTGGATGGGGTTTGCTCATAGCAGCAAAAAAACCCCAACATTGCTATCAAGAAGGAACGGGAGGGGGGGCTGCCTGCTGTTTGCTTCTGAGGGTTGGGGGCAGGGAGCCATACTGCTTTATAGACTAGAACTAGGTGTTTCAGGTAGAGACTTGTCTGATTCCTCCCAAATCAATATCCACCGTTGTAACTGTGTAAGTATTATCTTTCACTCACTTCTTAAAGTTCTTTAAGGGAAATGATGGGTGTGACAGAATATCCATGGGGAATCTCATTCGATTTAGAATGGGCCAAAAGCCCTTCTCCCAGGCTCACCCTTTGCTTCCAAAGTCAGACCATTGAGAAACCACCAAGAAACCCTTTGTAAGGTTCCCAAATCTGAAGAAGGACATTACCTGCCAGGGCTGAATATTCAGGAGGCTCTTGCCTTCTCCCATCATTGCATGTTTGGATCCAGATGAGGACATGGCCTGTAGCCCATTTGCCACGGAATGGACGGCATTGTAGATGCTGTAGCTGCGACTGGACATGCTCATTTCGAACAGTGTAGAATGCAGGTCCTCTAGCTTCTCCTTCCCAGTACATATTCTCTTTCCCCATTGAAATATTTGTCCAAATTTCAGAAACTGACAGTCAAAGGTCCATTCCCACCATTCACTTAGAAATATGTCTCCTTGCGGTCGGAGTGGATTTAAAGTTTTGACAAAATACTTGAATTCTGGCATATCCCTTCTGTGGACTCTGAAGTGCAAAGCACCGTGGAGGGTTTTTACATATCGCCCACCCTGGGGGGATCCGGTCACAGCCATTTCCCAATAGGATGTCAGGATCCAAACCTTCCTAAATGGTGTCTTGGTCCTTTCCTCATAATTACCCACCCAGATAGCTAATTGTGCTATAACACCGGTGTCCCCAACTACAATCATCACTTGGGGCTCAAACCAAGAAGTAGGAATGGAGCCAGTGTTTACTCGTAGCCAATGGAGAGGGTCTGTTGGGTTGAACATTTCAGTGAAGGCCACACAGATGTCTTTCTCCTTGAGCATGGGTGTCAGTGTCTGGATGAAATTTTCACCATTGCCACTCTTGGGAGCAACCAGCCCAATCCAGTTCCAATAGAAATGTAGAAGCAGACAGACTAAGCCCAAATATTGGGGCATTTCATTGGGATCAATCTGGTAGAAGGAAGGAAATTCCCTTTTCTTTCCCTGAACCGTGTTGAGTAAGCCGTAACCGAGCTGAACGAAGGAATGTCATTTTAGTCTGTTGCGGCAGAACTTTATGGCATCAGCTTTCATGGACAACTACAACAGTCAACTACAGGCGCATGAACTGCTAACGCAAAGGAAGAAGTCCGTTTTTAAAATGGGTATCTAAATATGAAGTGAAGCTCTGGACTATCTTTCAGAGTTCCCTGAGCGTGGATATCATGCCCAAAGTCAGGCCTGCCGTGGAGGTAACCCTGACACAATTTCTAATCACACGCCTGTGTGTCTATATTCAACAAATGCGACTCTTTGTACTCATATGGGGGCTTTCTGGCTTTAAGGCCTCTCCCCAGATATGATAATTTGGTCATCCCGCTTCCATTCTGTTTAAAACTGACACACAAAACAGAAAACATAACATAATGTTAGTGGTGGTCAGCCAGAAACCCCCAAAGTGCCTCCACTCCAGACGAAACATTGTTTACACCCTAAAGCATGTGGCTGAAACATGGGCTACTTCATATGGAAATAAGACCATCAAAAGGGTCCAGCTGGATCACCCAATGGTCCATGTAGTCTGGCATTCTGTCCACCCAGTAGCCAACCAGGATCCTGTGGGAAACCCACAAGGAGGACATGAGAGCAAGAGCTGGTTGTGTTCCCCACCAACTGGTGCATCTTGCCTCTGGAACAGCTGGCGGTAGCACAGGGCCATCAGGATGAGTAGCCATTGATAGCCCAATACATAAAAGACCGACCAATTGGACATTGCTTCAGAGGGTTCCCCCATCCCCAGAGTTTTCCTGCATATGTTGATAACAGTACAAGCCAGAAGGAGCCTTGAAGCAGCTTGTTCAGTTGTGAGACTTTGCGGTGTCACAAGACTCTGCATGATTTCTCCCAGTCCAAAACCTCTTCTCGCACCTACTGTGACTGGGATTAGTCATGCAGTAGCAACACGAGGTTCCCGGCTACTGGCAAGGGGCCCGTTTCCACAAGCGAGTTACTCCGAACTGGCTGCGCGTGGAGGGCAATAGAGATATATGACACCGTGGCCATCCCGCAGCCACCCCAGAGCTTATCAGGGAAAGAATGGATTTCCTGAGACTGCTTAAAGTCTGATTCTTTTCCTTAGGTTCTCCGTGGTATAGTTGCTGTGGGCCCCAGCCCCTGCATTGACCTCGGGTAGGCTAGCCCCGCCCAGGGGTGTGCCTTTCACTGTGACCCCGGTCAAGGGGTGTTTCCTGTGTGCTTCCCATCCCTGCACAAGCCAATTAGTGTCTACTCAGAAGTAACTCCCATGGTGGTCAATGAGGCTTCTCCTCTGAATAGAGATCCTAAGGGTTAAAATGGGGGCTGGTTTCTGGCTTTGTGTTTACCTCTCTCTTCCCCACAACAAACCCGTGAGTGTCTCCTCAAAAGTAACTCCCCTTGTGCCGCATGAGGCTTGCCCTCTGACTGCTCACATCAGTACTTACAGAGATCCCCCTCAACTGAAATGGCACAGTCTAAAGCCAAATTCCCTAGGTGTGGTTAAGCGCGATCTCGAGGCTCCTATTCTCTGTCGTTTGCTTTATTGGCGTAGGAAGTAACTAATTCACAGCGTCGTTGCAGAGATCCTGTGCAATATCGGTTTGGTTAGAAAGAGGGCTGGTTTCCCATCCCTGTGTTCTCCCTTCCCCTCTTTCCCAGCACAAGCATATGTGTGTCTACTCAGACGTAACACCCATTGTGTTCAATGAGTCTCGGGGCTCGTTGGGAGGCTTGTCTTACACATGCGCACACAGGGCAGTACCCACACCCTCCTTACAGAGCCAGGGTGGGGGTGTGGGGAAGCCTCCTTTATTGGTTAAGCAGCCCCTGCCTCTCAGACAACGTTCACTCTGCCACCGCCACCACCCAACCCGGACGTAAGTTATGCGAAGCCACGTGGATGTGTGCGATGCACACCCTCGTGGAGCCCTGCCCGGACCAAAAGCGGCTGTTACAAAAATGTGGGTGAGCCACTCCTCCCTTCTCCTTCCGTTGCTGTGGAAACAGGGCCGAGGTCATCATGTGGCAGCTTGGCCAAAGTCAGAAGGCCCCTACTTCCTGCCATCCAGAATCGAGACGGCACACCAACTGCATATGAAATTGCGTTTTCAGAGATTGCCCTGTGTCCCTCTTAATGCTCCTGAGCTCTGCAGCTCCCCCACATCTATCCTCACGTGCATCTGCTTACCTGTGGGATCTTGAAGATGCTCATCAGTGATGCGATCTCCCTGGAGGATTTGGAGTCAAGACCCCCAATAACGGAGAGGAGTTTATCCTGCCTGTCACATTTATAATTGGGAACCATTCGCCTGCCCCGAGTGGAAAGCAGAGAGAGGCTGGTCTCGTGCATCACTCGCACAATGTCCATGTGCTGATAGATGCGGAAGCCGAGCGTTGTGTTGGGAAGGAGAGCCGGATCCTTGTTGAGCTCAGTGATGGCGAACACCAAAGCCAGGAAGTGCTGGTAGTTCCTGACTATCGACCTGCAGTGATGAGAGTGGCATTGTGAGGTGGGTGAGGATCACAGTGGAGCTGATGAGAAGTGGAGGGTTTAAAGTCCGTCTGGGTCCACCCTCTTTCAACAACAAAAAACTTCTCGGCCAAAGACATCTACACAAAGGATTCACAGACACGTTCCGATTGTTCTGTTGACACACAGAGACACAACGCATTTCCTGAGAACGTAGGAAAAGCCCCACTCATCTTCTTTCCAGGAGTGGTCAGCCAAGATGCTTCATGGTAGCCTGACAAGAAGGAGGTGAAGGTTACAGGCCTCGATTCTCCCCCCCCACACACACACATAACAACTCCCTTTCAGCGGTAGAGTGCCTTTCATAATGGAATCTCCATTTAGCTATAATGCTTAATAACTGCCAAGAGACCTGCCTTCCAGGAATTGGATCCTCTTTAAAAGCAAACTTAACCTTGCAGCCATCACAGCTCCAAAAATCTCTCCGCAGTGACGCAGGATTTTGCACATGCGGTTCGGAACTATTGAGGGGAAGGACAGAGCTCCGGCTTTAGATACAGAACGTCCCACGTTCAGTCCCAAGGGTCTCCAGGTAAGGTGAGAAAAGACCCCTCTTTGCAACCCTGCCCAGCTGTTGCTAAGCTGTGCAGGCCATACTAACCGAATTGCACCAAAGCTCTGACATGGTGTAAAACAGCGTTCAGCTTCCATCAGCCCTGTATTCAGAATCGCAAGGACTGGAATGATTCTTTAATTATTATTTTTAGAAGAAGGGCCTTCGTTCCGTGACAGAGCACTCCCTTAGAATGCAAAATCTGGGAATTCAAGATTGGGAAACAAATCTGGAGTGGGCAAACTTCAAGCTTGCTGGATCGACCTCATTTCTTTTTTACAAGCACCCCGGGATCCCCCAACCACCTATTGCAAAAGGACACACCCGCTTAGAATGGAAGAATTTTGTTTTGTGTACCAGAATTGAATGGAGCCCACAAAACCCCACTCCTGGTTAACCCCAAGTTTCTTCCATTTCAGCTGTATAATTTCAGGCAGGAGGGAATCATGTGTTGCTGCTGGTATTACACAATTGGGAGTGAAAAATGCTTGCTGATCCACTGTCGATCACTCAGAGATCTACCAGTAGATTGAGACCTACCTTCCCTGCCCCGTCCTTAGATGAACTCTGCTTGGGGCAGCGGGACATTTCTTAGTTTTTACCAGATCGCCAACATGAAACAAAATTGTCAGTTAGGTCTGCCTCTGCTCCTTGCATAAAACCCCTCAGAATGAAGCAAGAAAAGATACCTCAAGTCTCTGACGCTTATTACGGGTTTACGTCAATCATGCTAAACCTCTGAGACTCCTATATCAAATCAGGGAGTTTTGAATGTGAGCTGCATCACCGATGCATCTCCCTGGAAGGAGCCCTCTAAGCGGAAAGCAAAGCAGGTGAGCCTCTCTCCCAGATCCCTCTTGGGGCAACTTACGATGGAATGGTAGAGAACTCGGATGTGGCTAAACTTTTAAAGTGTTCTGACTTCGTATAATAATAACTGCCAAGCGGTAAATTCCCACCAATAATGAGGTCTCCCGGCCTGTGATAGTCTTGATTCTGGACATGCAGCCCGGTCAATTGGCACGTGCTCCTCAGCATCCTGTGGGCGGCCTGAGGCAGGATCGAAAACAGCAGCGGCCAAATCATCAATGGTATAAAGGGAACTTCCCTTCTAGGTCAGAGACAAACCAGACGTGGAGAGCTGACAAAAGAGGCCCAGCAGGAGAATTATTAGTTCCTGGCCAGGAACGACCAGACGCCAAGTGATCAGACACCACACCAGCCCCACATGGAAGGGCTCAGGGTGCACTTATATTAATCATGTTTCCTTCAGAATGCTGTTGTTATTGACTGTCTGCATGGAAATCCATGGGGCATTCCTCAGGCATTACTGTCATTTTGATAATTCCAGGCTAGGAGTTGGCACCTTATTATACCAGTACAGGGCTGGGTAGGAAGACATTACTGAATGAAATGACTGGACTGTCTGTCATTATAATATCTCGTAGGAAAAGAGGACCTATTGGGATTGTCCCCCCACAAAGACCTGTGCCATCTGTGATAGTCCTGAATGATTTGGGTGAGTTTTCAGTTGGCGTGACGATCACCCCTCCTGAAGCCCTGCTCTCACTGTTGCGCCTCAACGTCCTCTAAGGCCCTGTGGAGCTCAGGTAGCTTCCTAGATTTCAGGAGAGCTTCAGGCTATAAAACAGGCAGGATAACAGCTAGAGGTCAAGTGGCGCAAGTATGAGACCAAAGGCGACCGAGCCGAGGGGAGAGCCCATTCTCATGCCTACCACGGGGTGGCATTCGCAGGGAAGGAGGATTGTTCCCTGTCCACCATTGCACCCTCAAGTCAACGGACTTCTCTTGAGTTGCCAGGGCCTGCCTTTGGGCCTGTGTGAAGCTGAGCACTGAAATCCAAGGTTCACAGCTCAGGAATCGAGGAGCACGGACCTTCCCTGCCACCCCCAGACAGAGACTTGCTAATAATTTTTTTCAAATGCGTTCGCAGGCCTGAGGAATATACATGCGTTTGCTGATCGCTGCATTCTCATTCACGTTCGAGGGCGCAAACGTGGCAACTCTGAGTAGAAAAGAAACCGAAACAAAATCAGCATCCACCCCTAGTTTCAATGTTCTCATGGGTCTTTGTTCTGGAAGCTCCCTGCAGCTGCTTCCTCTCTGGCTGACGGATGGTCTGGCAGTTCCTTCTGCTGTTCCTCATGTAGAGCAAGCTCCTTGCCTGCACTGTACCAGAGTCATGATCCCGCACCAAAATCCATCAGTGTTTTCCCAGGCGACTGCCGGACTTCCCTGTCCATTGCGGCAGAGCCTTGCTTAATGATCCTTGGAGGTGCCATAGTATGTGAGCTGTACGTATAAGCTTAAACACACGTTTATTTATCCTGCAGGCCAGATGGAAGGTTCCAGGATTAGCTGAACACTCCATCTGCTACAGCACCTTTCCACCAGCCTAAAATCCCCCATTTAAAACAGGGCTTTCTGCTTCCGTTTTAAATGCAGGATCACAACGGACTCCCTTTATACGCACTTTCCGCCCCACCTTTTCCCCTCCTTTTCTTCCCTATCTGAGTCTTCCATATATCTCATTGGTCTAGCTCCTTTTATTGAAGCTTTTCCTTTTGTCATGGAGGGAACTCAAGCGGTAATTTAGTAGCTCATTATCTCCGATATTATTTTTTTAACAACGGATTAAAGGTCGTTTAGTGCAGGAGATGCCCTGGAGGTCAACGACATAATCTAAAGGGCCCACAGACTTCCATGAGTAACCCGTCTCGAAAGCGGGATAAAAGCTCCGCGTGACGGAGCCCTTAGTCTGGAGGTCAAATCTAAGAATTTCCACCCGATAATCTCAGTAGCTCTGTTAAGTCCTCAGTGCATACTGGGATTTCCCCTGGTAGCCAATTCCGAGCTCAGCTCATTTCTGTGAACTGCCCAGAGAGCTTTGGCTATGGATTGGTATGGAAATTGAATGAATGAATGAATGAATGAATGAATGAAAGAATACATAAATAAATCTCAATAGCCCAGTGAAGACTTCAGTGCCTACACTGAGCTGCTCTCTGCTGGACAAATCTAAGGACTTCACCTGATGATCTCAATAGCCCTGTTAAGACCTCAGTGCTTATACCTGTGTGTCCTGTAGCGGCCAACTGCAGCCTACAGATCTCAATAGCCACATTAAGGCCTCAGCGCGCATATTTCAGGTGCTCCGGATGCGTTGGATTGCAGTTCCCATTGTTCCAGCACCATGAGTCTATACTGAGATTTTTCTGAACTGACTACATTAAAAAGGAGAGATGAGAACTCTGCATAATCAGGGATTCCAGTGTCAGAATTCGTTGCCTTAGACAAAGGTAATAGTTCCCACACGAAAAAGAGGTGTGAGGCCTTCTCTGTTACTGAAGCTCCTTCATTATTTACACATATAGAATGACATCTCAGTAGGAAATAACAGAAATATTAAAAAGATACAAGGGAATCCCGCAGTGAAGCCCAGTATCCCTCACTCTCTATTATAAGCCCCATTGGCTCCAAACTTTGGGACAGGTAGTTTGTCCCAGGCAGGCATGCAAAACCTTGGAAGTCCTCTTGGCCCCCTCTGAAAGATGCTCCTTCTCTGTTATCCAGACCTTGCAACACCCGGCCTTATCTCTCTTGCGGAAAGTTCTCTCTCGTTCCGAGCCTTTCTGGCACCGATTAATAAGGCCGGGTGTCTTCCTCGCCATCTTCCGGCTGTCTCAAGCTTTGCAACTTGTTCCGGGGAAGATGAAGGAGGGAGCCTGGGCTGCAATCTGTGAGAAGCCCCCACCCCGGCTTTGACATGGCAGCTGCCAATCTTGCATCTAGGGCTGGGCTCAAGGGCCAAAGCCCAGGGCCCTGCGGCTCTTGGGAGGGGGCAAATTACCACCCCGAGGGCGACAAGGGAGGCGGCGGCAAAGAATCCCAACTCCTGGAGCAAACCGGGGCTGACTGTGCTCACAGCCGCATCCATTTTCTTCTTACTTTTAACAACGTTTTGAAGTCAGGAGGCAGATGGCTGGGCTTGCACATGGGGACAGATTATTATTTGTGCTTTCCTACTACGAGATGGTGCTCAGGCCCAAGTAAATCTGTTCAGCATCAGGGCAGAAGAAACAAATGCTATTTTATTCTTCTCGCCTTCCTGGCGCTATGATTACATCAAACCTGAACTGAGTAATTGCTCAGGCTGAGTATTTCTCATTTGTCCAGAGCTGGCAGCCCTTTCCCTCCTTCGTGTATTTGCTCTACTGTATCAGGGACAAGGATCTGTAAAGCATTTACAGGAAACAAGTCAGTTGTGTGCTCCGGAGCTGGAGAAATGCCCATGGCCGTGCAAAGAGGGGCCCCTGTAAGACCATGTAAGTCCAGGGACTGAAATTATCTAGTTGAATCATAGAATCATAGAATAGTAGGGTTGGAAGAGGCCTACAAGGCCATTGAGTCCAGCCCCCTGCTCAGTGCAGGAACCGTCGCCAGCCGCCTGGCATGTGGGGAGAATGAGATTTCGCCCGGAGAAGCAGGTTGAAGCAAAGGAGGTGGGAAAAATGCCTTTGATTTGATTCAAGGGGTAGGATACATCGAAGTTTAAAAAGATTCCAGGTTCTTCGGTGGCGTGTTATAAATACAAGGACACGACATGTTCAGCTTTGCCTGTACTTGAGCCGATGAACTACTTCCACATGTGGTACATACCAGGGCACGGGCTGGACTGACTCTCTTGCCAGTTGGACTGTATCTGGAGGTGGAAGTGACTGTGTGGGGAGATGGTGGGTTCTCCTTGGCTAGATGTCTTTCAGCAGAGGCTGATCAACCACCAGTCAGGGATGTTGTTCCTGCATCCTGCATTGCGGAGCCTGCATTGAGCAGGGGGTTGGACTAGATGACCTCAAAGATCCCTGAGTCTAAAAACCTATGAGCTTCAGAGAGCCAGGAAGACAAACATTTGGACCAGAGATGGGGCACAGAGATCTCTCACATAGGACTGGAGCTGGTTGCCTATAAAACTATGCCAAGGCTGAGGAGACAGAGGTTGTTCATGGCCTCCTCCTCCACACCTTCGTCTTTATGCCTGGAGGACATTTCTGAAAACGCTTGGATCAACCAGCCAGCTTCCCCCTACAGACCAATTCGAGAGGGAATCAGGATTCACTCTTAGATTGCAACTGCGCAAACAAGGCATGTTCCTAAAAGGTCCTTAATACTTTTTCCTTACAAGATGATCCCTGGTATTGAGATTGGGCTGCAGTATAATAATGTAGCATTTGGGGAGAAAGATGCAACCCAGGAGACCAGCCCCAGAGGCCAAGATGGAGAAGACCTCCACGGCCACCATGGATTTCCCCTTGGTGCTCAGGTAGGTGGGCACAAAGGAGAACCAAACGCTGCAAAACACCAGCATGCTGAAGGTGATAAACTTGGCTTCATTAAAGCTGTCGGGCAATTTCCTTGCTAGGAAAGCCACCATGAAGCTGACAAGAGCCAGGAAACCCAGGTAAGCCAAGACACTATAAAACATAGTGACTGAGCCTTCATTACATTCCACGATGATCTCTGCTGCCAGGAAATGGAAGTCCAAGTCTGGGAATGGGGGAGAAGTTACCAGCCAGACAGCAGAGGTCACAACTTGGATGAAGGGACAGGCCAGGACAATGGAATTTGTTAGTTGCCTCCCCAGGAGTTTTCTTGCCATGTTTCCTGGCCTGGTGGCTATGAAGGCCAGAACCACTGTAACGGTTTTTGCCAAAATGGAAGAAACAGCAACAGAGAGGATGATTCCAAAAGCAGTTTGTCGGAGAAGACAGGTAACCTTTGTGGGCTGACCAATGAAGAGGAAGGAGCAGAGGAAGCAGAGCAGGAGGGAGATGAGAAGTACGTAGGTGAGGTCTCGATTGTTGGCTTTGACGATTGGTGTGTCACGGTGCTTAATGAAGATTGCTAGCACTATAAGTGTGTCCAGAGAGAGGAAAACAGCTAGAGAAGTCAAAACAAAGCCCAGTGTCTCTTGATAGGAGAGGAAGTGGATCTGCTTGGGGATACACTGGTCTTGGTTTTTATTAGGGTGTTGTTCTTCTGGGCACTGGTCACAGTGATCTGCATCTAGAATAAACAACTACTGAAGTATCTTAAACAAGAGGACAGATTTTCTTTTGCTGGGGGCTAGTTCAGCTCCCAAAGAAGAGCAGAAAAATATACCTTCTCTTGCTAATTTTACATCTTTGATTATTTTCTATTTAAGTTTCTCCAATCATAAGACTCAAGTAAAAAAAAATGGTACAAAATGCTTCCCCCTCCCTTATGATGGCCCTCTGTACCAGACTCATGTTCAATATTCTGCAAGGAAGGAAATTTAGGAACTCGAAATGAAAACCAGGGAATTGTATGAGCTGAAACTGCAGTGTCCTCTGAATGTGCAAACAAATTATATACATAATCCCTCAGGTTACAGTGTCCTCTGAGGAGATACATTGGTGAAAAGGCTGTGGAACAGGTTACAGAAATCACTATAGATAAAAGGGAAATCTGGTTGACATTGCAGTAACATGCTTCAGTGGTTACGAGGATGACCAGCCACCTGCCCTGATCAGCGTTCTGCTCGAACAGCTTCAGATCTGATGTAAAAAAATAACAGCCGAGGTTGGAAACGTGGTCTTTCACAAATGAGGCATAAGAAGGTCATCTACTGTGTATACAGAGGAAAACCCAGCAGATTCTTTACATCGGAGGATTAGAAATTTACTGGGAGTTATTTTATTATTTAAACAGAAGTTTTGTTCAGGAAATGGTGAATACTTTGCAAACCAGTAGACCACAGAGGTCTACAATCCAAAATAGAATTGATAGAAACATATATTTCTAGGAGAAATGGCAGACTCTTCTCCTTGTTTATGATCTTCCCCTTGTCTCCACTCCTTTCTGACCCCAGTACGTTCTGCACTGTTATGTGGCTCCCAAGGTTTGAGGTCTGTTTCCCGCCTCCCAGCTGAGCAGAGCAGAGGAAGCTGCTCCAGCTGGTCCAGGGACTACAGAAGCAGGCAAGTTCCCAGAGAGCGAGCGACCAGGGGGAGCAAACAGGGGGAGCAAACAGGAGTTGGCCAGGGGAGTTCGGCAGGGGAGGTCAAGGGGGAGGCCCCTAACTTTTTTTTTAATTATTTTTATTTTTTATTTTAACTAACTTTTTTCCATTTATTTGTCTTGTAACACACACTTCCACACCAGTGGGACTCTGCTTTTAACCTCTACTGAGTAGAGGAGCAGGCACAGGCCAGTCTAGAACAATCACAAAGCTAGACACAAAAAGGGAAATGAGGCTATGGAAGGACAGGACTCTCCAGCGGTGGTGACCTGCAAGGTGTGTGCAATGTTTGTTTTCTTGCCTGAGAACAACATGGCCTACACCTGCAACAAGCGCAAGTTGATCACGCTGCTGGAAGAAAAAGTAAGAGGATTGGAGCGGCGACTGTCGACCCTTCGGGGAATAAGAGAACACGAAGAGTTCTTGGACGGAATGGGGGAACTACAGCAGCAAAGGGAAGACCAGAAGCTTGAAGAGCAACAGCAAGATGAGGCAGAAGTGGGAAATGCTGGGGAGAAGAAAAATGGAGTAGAGGATACTCCTTGGAAAAGGGTGACAGTTAAGAGAAGAAGAACTAGACGCCACTCTGCACCAGTGGAAGCAGTGGAGCTGTGGAACCGATTCCAGGTACTTGGGGATGAGAATGGAGGGCAGCCTGAAGAGGAACAATCAGAGGGGAACCTGCATGACAGTGAGCAAGAGGCTGAAGGTCAGCCAAGCAGAGGCGATAAAACCCAGGCCTACAACAAGAAGAGAAGTGTAGTAGTAGTGGGCGACTCCTTGCTGCATGGGATTGAAACCCAATATGTCGCGAAGACCCGTGGACTCGCCAGGTATGTTGTCTCCCAGGAGGACAAATTAGAGACATAACTGAAAGGTTGCCTGCACTCATAAAGCCCACTGACAGGTATCCCTTTCTTCTCATCCATGTGGGAACAAATGATACCGCCAAGCGGAGCTACGAAGAAATCACGTCAGAATTTGAAGCTTTGGGAAGGAAACTCAAGAACTTTGGGGCCCAGATAGTTTTCTCATCCATCCTTCCAGTAGCTAGAAGAGGGATAGAAAGGGAAAGGAAAATACTCCGAGTGAATGACTGGCTACGAAGGTGGTGCCGACGAGAGAGATTTGGATTCTGGGACCACGGGCTATACTTCCTGGAAGATGGGCTGTTGGCAAGGGACAGGTTGCACCTCACAAAGGATGGGAAGACTGTGTTTGGCCACAGCATGAAGAACTTCATCAGGAGGGCTTTAAACGGAATCCTACGGGGAAGGGAGATGTAATGTTGGGGGTAACAATGGATGTAGGTGCATGCACCACAATGGAGAGAACAGCTCTGATAGCAGACAATAATAGTCTTCAGACACATGTAGGAAGAAATAAAGACCATGAAGCACAGGGTCTTCAATGTCTATATACTAGGGATGGCCATGAATTTCTCCCCGAATCTCGGGGAGGCCGAATGCCAATGCATTCGGCCCCCCGAAATTGGCGGTGAAATTCTCCGCCCCCCCACCCCCCCGGGATGGGACTTACCTCCTGCGAATGTCCCTCCCGGCGGCGGGTCCCGGCGGCGTTTCATCGGGGGCGGGGGCGGCGGCCGGTCTTCCGACCGGCTGCCGCTGCCGCCATTACAAAATAAAGTAAAAAAAAAAAAACACCCCGTGATAGGCTACGTAACGATTAACGTAGCCTATCACGGCTAGATTTCCAAAGTCAGCCGTGATAGGCTACCTTAATCGTTACGTAGCCTGTCAGGGGTGACTCTGAAAAAAATAAAAAAGCGCGTACGCAAATGCAAATAAGGAATTTGCATTCCTTATTTGGTCCCAGTAGTCTACGTAAAGATTTACGTAGACTACAGCGAAAATAAGGGCAATACAAATAGCGTTGCCCTTATTTTCGCCGTAGTCTACGTAAATCTTTACGTAAACTACCGGGACCAAATAAGGAACACAAATGGCGGCGCCCATGGGTGCCGCCATTTGCGTACGCGCTTTTTTTTTTTCAAAGTCACCCGTGATAGGCTACGTAACGATTAACGTAGCCTATCACGGCTGACTTTGGAAATCTAGCCGTGATAGGCTATGTTAATTGTTACGTAGCCTATCACGGGGTTTTGTTTTGTTTTTTTTCACTTTTTCTTTCGCGGCCGGGGAGATGGGGCGCTTCTCCCCGGCCTGAATTTCGGCCGGGCGAGGCAGGGCGCCTCCCCCCCCGGCCTGAACTTCGGGGGGAGAACCGAAGTGCCTCCCCCCCACCGCAAAGCAAGCTGTGGGACCAGGTAAGCCCCTTTCGTACATCACTACTATATACTAATGCCCGGAGTATGGGAAACAAACAGAATGAACTTGAACTGTTAATACAGGAGGAAATTATGACTTGATAGGTGTAACTGAGACTTCGTGGGATGACTCTCATGACTGGAATACAGCAATTGAAGGATATAACTTGTTCAAAAAGAACAGGGGGAACAAAAAGGGAGGTGGGGTTGCACTGTATGTGAAAAATACATATCTCTGCACAGAAATACAGGAGGATGAGCTTGGTAGCCCCATCGAGAGCATCTGGATCAAAATAAATGGGGCAAAGAATAAAAGGAACCTGGTGGTTGGAGTCTACTACCAGCCACCCAACCAAGGAGAAGACGAGGATGAAACTTTTGAAAAGCAAATAGCTAATGTTTTAAGGAAGCATGATGTAGTAGTAATGGGGGACTTCAATTTCCCCGATATTTGTTGGGAGACAAATTCTGCAAAATGTGGCCCCTCCAGGAAATTCCTGACTTGTGTGGCGGATAACTTCCTCCTACAGAAAGGAGAGGAAGGAACTAGAGGATCAGCTGTCCTTGACTTGAACCTAACCAACAGAGATGACTTAGTGGGTAATGTAGCAGTCACAGGAACTCTGGGGGACAGCAACCATGTTATACTTGAGTTCTTGGTTCTAAGGGAAGCAAAAGCCGAGTGTAGTCAAACGCGTACCCTGGATTTTAGGAAAGCTGATTTTAATAAACTCAGAACAATGATCAGGAAGGTCCCATGGCAAGCGACACTAATGAGAAAAGGAGTCCAAGATGGGTGGGAGTTTTTTAAAAAAAGGAAATTCTCAAGGCACAATTACAAACAATTCCAACAAGAAGAAAAGGTGGAATTCAACAGAAGAAGCCAATGTGGCTTCACAAAAAGCTTAGAGGTGACCTGAAAACAAAAAAGGACACACATAGGAAGTGGAAAGAAGGCCAGGCAACAAAAGGAGAGTATAGGCAGGTAGCACAGAATTGCAGGGATGGCGTCAGGAAGGCTAAAGCTGAGAACGAGCTGAGGTTAGCGAGGGAGGCTAAAAGCAACAAAAAGGCTTTCTTCAGCTACGTGCATAGTAAAAGGCAGAGGAAAGGAATGGTGGTTCAGCTATTAAATAAAGATGGCAAAATGATAACAGATGACAAAGAAAAAGCAGAGGTGCTCAATTCCTACTTTGGCTCCGTCTTCTCCCAAAAGAGGGTCTATGACCGCCCTGGCAAAGGCGAAGTACAAGCTGAAGGGGCAGGATTGCACCTTGAGATCGATAGGCATATGGTCAAGGAACACCTAATTACTTTGAATGACTTCAGATCTCCAGGGCCAGATGAACTGCATCCTAGAGTAAGAAAGGAACTGGCAGAAGAACTCTCAGAACCGCTGTCTATTCTCTTTGAGAAATCATGGAGGACGGGGGAAGTGCCAGATGACTGGAGGGCTAATGTTGTCCCTATCTTCAAAAGGGGCAAAAAGGAGGAACCTGGGAACTACAGACCAGTCAGTCTGACATCAGTCCCTGGGAAAATTCTGGGGCAGATTATCAAGCAATCCATCTGTAAGCACCTTGTAAACAATGCAGTGACTACTCGAAGCCAACATGGATTTGTCAAGAACAAATCCTGACAGACGAATCTGATCTCATCTTTTGATCAAGTAACCTCCCTTGTGGACTGTGGGAATGCTGTAGACATAATATACCTTGACTTCAGCAAAGCGACAAAGTGCCCCATGATCTCCTGATGAGCAAACTAGCTCAAAGTGGGCAAGATGAAACAACGATCCGGTGGATCCACAGTTGGCTACAGAATCGGACTCAAAGAGTGCTTATCAATGGGACCTTCTCAAACTGGGGAGAGGTAACGAGCGGCATACCACAGGGCTCAGTCCTGGGCCTAATGCTCTTCAACATTGTTATGAATGACTTGGAGGAGGAGGTGCAAGGAATGCTGATCCAATTTGCAGATGACGCAAAATGGGGAGGGATAGCTAATACTTTGGAAGACAGGAACACAATTCAAAGTGATCTGGATAGACTGGAGTGCTGGGCAGAAAACAACAGAATGACATTTCATAGGGAGAAAAGCCAAGTTCTGCACCTAGGAAAAAGAAACCAAAGGCACAGTTACAAGATGGGGGATACGTGGCTCAACAACACTACAAGCGAGAAGGATCTTGGAATTGTGGTCGATCACAAGCTGGGTATGAGCCAACAAGGTGATGGGCTGCAAAAAAGGCCAATGCTCTTTTGGCCTGCATTCATAGAAGCATAGCTTCCAAATCCCAGGAAGTGCTAGTTCCCCTCTACTCAGCACTGGTTAGGCCTCATCTGGAGTACTGTGTCCAGTTCTGGGTACCACACTTGAAGAAGGATGCAGACAAGCTGGAGAGGGTTCAGAGGAGGGCAACAAAGATGATCAGGGGACTGGAAACAAAGCCCTATGAAGAGAGACTGAAAGAACTGGGCCTGTTTAGCCTTGAGAAGAGAAGAGTGAGGGGAGATATGATAGCGCTCCTCAAGGACTTGAAAGGTTGTCCCAGAGAGGAAGGCCAGGATCTCTTCTCGATCATCCCAGAGTGCAGGACACGGAATCATGGGCTCAAGTGCCAGGAAGCCAGATTCTGGCTGAACATCAGGAAAAACATCCTGACTGTTAGAGCAATGCGACAATGGAACCCATTACCTGGGGAGGCGGTGGGCACTGGGCTCTCCCACACTGGAGGCATTCAAGACGAGGCCGGACAGCCATCTGTCAGGGATGCTCTGACTTGGATTCCTGCATTGAGCAGGGGGTTGGACTCGATGGCCTTGTAGGCCCCTTCCAACCCTACTATTCTATGATTCTATGAGGTACCTGTTGAGTTAGAAATTGCCCCTTCTGGACAACGATCACATCTGTAGCAGCAAACCGGCTTCCCCTCTGGAACTTTTCTCTGGTGCCCTGGAGAGCACCTCTGCACGCACCTCGCAAAGGGTGTCTTCTAAAAAGGAAAAGACAACCAGTTGAGGATATCCAGTGACAGAAATCACACTACAAAGGGTTACTCAACAGAGAGTCCCACTACATGATGCATAGTTTCACTAATTTTGAAGGGCTAAATATTGTCTGGATATCTGCCGGTTTCTTTGACCCATCATAAAAGAGGCTCATATGGAAGACAGAAAATGTAATGCTGGAAGCTGCTGTATCCTGATCATGTCAAGAGGACGGAACTCCCTACCTGGCATATCCCCTCCCATGACATCAGGGAGGCCTCCCCTCCCATTTTCCCCCTCAATGCAGAGCGGGGCACGGAGCTCCTCACCCCTCTCTTCACAGAGAAAACTCCGTGGTCCTGCAACCCCATCCTTCATAGATTCATAGATTCATAGATCTATGAATCTATGAAGGATGGGGTTGCAGGACCACGGAGTTTTCTCTGTGAAGAGAGAGGTGAGGAGCTCCGTGCCCTGCTCTGCATTGAGGGGGAAAATGGGAGGGGAGGCCTCCCTGATGTCATGGGAGGGGATATGCCAGGTAGGGAGATCCTTCGGGTCGGCCCTCCTTCCTGCCACGCTTGTGTCCCAATTGGGTCATAAACCTGATCTAAAATATATTCTGAGGCAGGAACAGGAACTTTGGTAGTTGCCCTCTACAGAGTTAGACCCTCCGTCTAACTAACCCAGTGTGGTTTGCACTGACTGGCAGCAGCTCTTCAGGGTTTCAGGCAGGGGACTTACCTGGAGATGAGGAACCAAGTTGGGGACACTTGCATGCAGAGATGGTTCTTTACCAATGGACAGCAACCCTTCCTTAGACTCAACAGGTCTCATCTAAGAAGACAACTCCTGTTCTTAAGGGACAGAACAGAAACACTCTTTAACTTTCCCGTGACCCCAGAACAGTCACTTCAAACCAACCTCTGTAGCCCAGACGATCCCATCAGAGCAAATGGTAAAGTCTTGGCCTGGGGGAGCTCCAGGATTGACACCTCCAACTTTCATAGGAGAAAAAGTTCTATTTGGGAAGAAGATCCAGTTCAGGATATCATATTTCTTCCTATTTTCAGTGAGAGAGATTTCATCTCCAGCGCTGTTGTTAAACCGGACGTTTCTCAGAGAGGCCAGAATCTGAAATGAAAGAGACACCAATAAAATGGGGTAAATGTGAGTGAGTTCTGAAGCTTTTCTACATGAGGCTGTTCATCCACTGTAGGTACTTTCGGTTCAGTCGCAAAATTGAGATCCAAACTCTACACAAGTGGTTTTCCTTTTGTGCTTATCTGCTACAGAACCTCGAGGTGGCACTGCAGTATAGCAGAATAGTGGAAATATTGAAGTGGAAATAACATTTTCTTTTGCTTCCTTTAAGTCATACCACATTCTCCCTGCTCTAAAAAAAAACTCACCAAAAGCGCTGTTCAAAAGCAGAAGCCAAACTGGAGGGTAATTATGTCTTCTAAGGAAATCACAAATAACTGTGAGTAAGGAGCTTCAGCTATTGGGTGGTACAGAAAGGTAATAAATACAAACAAACAAACAGGGAATGATGAGCGCACAATAAATGCCTCATGTAGAAAAGCTCCCGCTGTCTTCTACGGTGATTGCTATATATGTATGTTTCTGAGCCCAATTCAAGGTGCTGGTTTTAACCTATAAAGCCTTACATGGCTTGGGACCACAATATCTGATGGAGCTCCTCTCCCAACACGAACCGACCCGTATACTACGCTCAGCATCTAAGGCCCTACTCCAGCTGCCTACACCAAGGGAAGCTTGGAAGATGGTGACAAGGGAGAGGGCCTTTTCAGTGGTGGCCCCCAAATTATGGCATGATCTCCCCGACGAGGCCCACCTGGCGCCAACATTGTTATCTTTTTGCCACCAGGTTAAGACCTTTCTCTTCTCCCAGGCATTCGGCAGTATATGAGAAGTGTTTCATCAATCCTGGAATGTCTTATGGTTATGGTTGTTTCTGAGATTCTTTGTTTGAAGTTGTTTTAGATGTATGTTTCTTTTGTGTATATTGTCTGTTCATGTGTTTTTTATGTAAACTGGTTTTAATCCCTGTATATTGTATTTTTAATGTTTTTAATGTTTGTAAACCGCCCAGAGAGCTCAGGCTATCGGGCAATATAGAAACAACAACAACAACAACAACAACAACAACAACAATAATAATCTGTCCCCAATACTCTGTTGTTTATTTAATGCTTAAGATGCATCTTCTTTGGGCACTATCTGCTCGGATATGCTTGCCCAGTTGCTTGGGCTTTTTCGGCTGGTGTCTACTTGCTACAACCCACCCTCATATCTTGAGTGGGAGCTGCAGGGCATTTGTTCATAGCAGCAGAGAGACCAACATCTGGGGGTCTTTGGCTGGCTGTCAAGAAGCAACATGTGGTTGAAGAGAGCTGCATGCTGTTTGCTTCTAGGGTTAGGAAGGAGCAAGGCCGCTTTATAAACTAGAACTCCATGCTTGGGGTTTAGCTACTTTATTAGCTGTTTTCATCCTAAAAACGGTCTTAAGCTTTTCTATATGAGGCTTTTAACCCTCCACATTACCGAGGTTTCTGTAACCAGGTTCTTTGTTGGATTAAGATTGGCTCCTTTACACATGCTTTCTTTCACGGTTTTTTCCTCCTCTCCCTTTCTGTGTGTTTCATTCCACGATCACTGGGTGGCACTGTGGTAGAGCAGAATTGTGCAAATACACCAGGGTTTAATGCTGCCATTCATAGAGGTACCAGACTGGTTAGGGGGAAAAAAAATGCTATAGTGGGTGCAAAAAATGGAGGAGGCCATGGAGGATGACAATGACGTGTAAAGCACCTGCAAACTTCCGTGAGTGAGGAATCATGAGCACACAGTACGTGCCTTGTATAGAAAGGCTCTAATACTCCTTCTCCAAGACGTAGTCTTTGCTTGCAGTATTAGACCACTGAGAAACCACCAAGGCACCTTTTATAAGATTCCCAAGCCTGAAGGAGGATATTACCTGCCATGGCTGGATATTCAGAAGCCTCTTGCCTTCCCCGATCAATGAGCGTTTATATCCAGATACAACACGTAGCGCGTGTGCCACAGAATAAACGCCATTGTAGATGCTGTTGCTGTGACTGTACATGCTCACTTCGAATATGTGGTGTGGCAGGTCCTCCACCTTCTCCTCTCCGGTGCAGTTGCTCTCTCCTTTTGGAGAAGTTTGGCCTGATTTCAGAAACTTACAGTCAAATGTGCTTTCCCACCACACCTGTAGAAAGACGTCTCCTTGTGGTCGGAGTGGATTTAAAGCCAGGATGAAATGCTTGAATCCTGGCACATCCCTTCTGTGCACCCTGAAGTGCAAAGCACCAAGAAGCGTTTTTTCATATAGCACACTGAATGGGGGTTCTGCCACAGCCATTTCCCAAAGGGACGTCATGATCCAAACCTTCCTAAATAGATGGTTGGTCTTTTCTCCATGATTACCCAACAACAACACTATCGATCGCACTATAAAACTGGAGTCCCCAAAGACAATGATCACTTGGGGGTCAAACCAAGAACTAGGAACAGAGCCAGCTTGTATCTGATGATCAATGAGTATGTCTGTAGACTTGAACATTTCAGTGAAGGCCACACAGATGTCCTTCTCCTTGAGCATGGGTGTCAGCGTCTGGATGGAATTTTCACCAAGATCATCCTTGGAAGCTAACAGCCCGATCCAGTTCCAGTGGAAATGCAGGAGCAGCTGGACTAAGCCCACATACTGAGGAACGTCATTGGGATCGATCTGGTAGAAGGAAGGAAATTCCCTTTTCTCTCCCTTCACAGAGCTGAAAAAGCTGTAACCAAGCTGAAAGAAGGAATTTCCTGTTAGTCTGCTGCATAAGGATTTTGCGGCATTTTAAAGACGGGCCTATTTTTTATGGCACAAGCATCCTTGGACTACTACTGCTGACTCCAGACGCATGCGGTGCTACCAAGAGGAAGACGTCCATTTCAAAAATAGATATCTAAATATAAACTGAAGTTCTGTGCTGACTGTGATGTGTGGACATGACCACCAGAAATCAGGTCTGCCGTGCATGTAACCCTGACACAGGGCCGATCTACACTTACAGGGGTTTTTTTTTGCTTCCAATGAGGTTTCACCGCCTGTCTTTCACACTACGCAGTTCCTGCCTCGAATTGGAACCGGAATTTCCCGCTTCCATGCTCCCGCTTTCAATACCCTGATATTTATTTATTTATTTATTAAATTTATTAATCGCCCATCTGGCTGGTCACCCAGCCACTCTGGGCAACGTACAACAATAAAAACAGTTCATACAATAAAATTCAACATTAAAAACATCACATTTCTAAAATTACCCTGGCCCACCCCAAATGCCTGCCTGAACAACCACGTTTTTAATGCGTGGCAGAAGCTCATTGAAGAGGGGGCATGGCAGAGTTCCCTAGGGAGGGAGTTCCACAGAGTGGGGGCCACCACAGAGAAGGCTCTCTCCCTCGTCCTCACCAGCCTAGCCGTCCTGGCTGATGGGATAGAGAGAAGGCCATCCGAGGCTGATTTTGTTGAGTGGCCTATCTGGTGTTGCTGGAGGCGCTCCTTGAGATCGGCTGGGCCGGAACCGCATAGGGTTTTAAAGGTCAAAACCAACACCTTGAATTTGGCCCGGAAAACAACTGGTAGCCAGTGCAGCTCCTTCAGCAATGGAGCGATGTGATCTCGCCGGTAGCTGCCTGTAGTCAGGTTAGCCGCCACATTCTGTACCAGCTGCAGCTTCCGAACCATCTGCAAGGGTAACCCCAAGTAGAGCGCATCACTGTAGTCTAAACGAGGAGTCCAGGGCATGTACTACCGATGGGAGCAGATGGTCGGGAAGGAAGGGGCGCAGCCGCCGTATCAGATGGAGTTGATACAGTGCTGTCTGGCTCACAGCTGACACCTGAGCCTCCATGGACAGCTGGGAGTCCAAAATGACCCCTAGGCTGCGGACTTGGTCTTTCAAGGGTAGCCGTACCCCATTCAACACCAGGTCAACATCCCCCAGCCTCCTCTTGTCTCCCACCAAAAGTACCTCGGTCTTGTCAGGGTTCAGCTTCAGCTTATCCCTCCCCATCCAGCCACTCACTGTCTCCAGACATTTGGACAGGAATTCTACGGCCAACCTTGGTGAAGATTTAAACGAGAGGTAGAGCTGCATGTCATCCGCATATTGATGACACCGCACCCCAAACCCCCTGATGATAGCCCCCAGTGGCTTCACATAGATGTTAAATAGCATCGGGGAGAGGATGGAACCCTGTGGCACCCCACAAGTGAGCGGCCACAGGTCCGAAACCTCCTCTCCCAGTGCTACCCTCTGGTACCTGCTGGAGAGGAAGGACTGGAACCACTGCAATACGGTGTCTCCAATGCCCAACCCCTCCAGGCGGTCCAGGAGGATACCGTGGTCGATGGTATCAAAAGCCTCTGAGGTCGAGGAGAACAAGGACAGATCATTCACCCCTATCCAAAGCCCTCCTCATATCATCCACAAAGGCGACCAAGGCAGTTTCTGTCCCAGGCCTGAAGCCCGACTGAAATGGGTCTTCCAAGTGTGCCTTCAACTGCATCGCCACCACCCGCTCAATCACCTTGCCCCAAAATGGCAGATTCGAGACTGGGCGAAAGTTGTTCAGAACTTGGGGATCCAAGGAGGGCTTCTTTAAGAGCGGTCTTATCACTGCCTCCTTGAGGGCTGATGGCATCACTCCCTCCTCAAGGGAGGCGTTCACCACCGCCCTTATCCCCTCACCCAGGCTCTCTCTGCAGCCCATAATGAGCCAAGATGGGCAAGGATCAAGTAAGCAGGTGGTCGGCCTTACAGATGAAAGCACCTTGTCCACTTCATCAGGAGGAAGAAGCTGGAACCGATCCCACAAAACCGGTTTGCCACAGGCCGCCTCTTGCTCACTAACTGTATCCACAGCGTGCGGAGTTACACTCCTTATCTGATCAATTTTATCTGCAAAGTGCCTTGCCAAGGCCTCCCAGGAGGACTTAGAATGCTCCAGTGGTTCCGGAGCAACTGGACTGACCAGGCGCCGGACCACTTGGAACAGCCTCCTGGGACAGCACTCTGCAGACACAATAGAGGCAGCATAATATTCCTTTTTTGCTGCCTTCACCACCACATGATAGGCTGAAGATACAGCTCTAGCCCGTGTCTGATCACCTTTGGAGTGAGACTTCCGCCACCGGCGCTCTAGCCATCTCACTAGGGATGTACAAAAGTTCCACCATGGATCTCGGGGAGGCCGAATGCCAGCGCATTCGGCCCCCCGAAATCGGTGGTGGAACGGCCCCCGCCCCCCCTGCGACGGGACTTACCTTAGGCGGATCTTCCTGGCGGTGGCAGCTTCAGCGGCGGCTCCAGCGGCGGTGCGGCGGTGGCGGCGGCTGGTCTTCAGAATGCGCTGGCATTCGACCTCCCCAAGATCCGTGGCGGAACTTTCGTACATCCCTAGTTTGTATTTCCCTCCTGTCCAATCACAGCTCTCGATGGCCCCATGTCTTCTTCCAGCTACTGATCGCATAGCTTCCTCAGCACTCAAAGTTTCCTCAGCAACAAGCAATGGGCTGGATGAGCGCGTGCTTCTCTGATCTCGGAAGCTAAGCGGGGTCGGCCCCGGTCAGTAGTTGGATGGGCGACTGCCTGGGAATCAGGCTTCCTGCACTGAGCAGGGGGTTGTTCTATCCCTTCAAATGAGACTAAGTTTTACCCCCTTCTATCCCCTGCTTTGGATTTTTTTAAAAATTAAGGCGTTATCTTCGAAGAATCATGTCTTGTCCATGATTTTTTTCCTAATTCAGGCATAATCTTCGAAGATTCGAAAATTTGAAGCTTCAAATCTTTGAATTTTCTAATCTTCGAAGACTTGAAGCTTCAAATCTTCGAAGATCATACCTGAAGTAGAAAAAAAAAATCACGGAGAAGACACGATTCTTCGAAGATAACACCTTAATTAAAATAAACAACCCGAAGCGGGGGATAGGAGGGGGTAAAACTTAGTCTCATGTGAAGGGACAGAACAACCCCCAGCTCAATGCAGGAAGCCTGATTCCCAGGCGGTCGCCCATCCAACTACTGACCGGGGCCGACCTTGCTTAGCTTCCGAGATCAGACAAGTGCATGCACATCCAGCCCTTTGCTTGTTGCTGAGGAAACTTTGAGTGCTGAGGAAGCTATGCGATCAGTAGCCAGAAAACGACATGGGGCTGTGCTGTGAGCATGGTGGGCGTGGAATCAGCAGAAACAGGAAGAGTTTCTGATCCTCCAATGAGAGCTTCCATCTTTAAGAGCAGGAAAACAGCACAGCGCTCGAGCGTGAACTGAGCTTGCGCATTCGATGAAGCACCGCAATGGCGAAAATGGGTGAGTGTGGATAATTACATTGTAATGTGAGAGCGTTTAACGCGACAGGACACCGAATTCATTGTGATGGCAGGCGCAATGTAGATCGGCCCACACTTTCTAACTATTGCAATGAATAGGCCCATGTGTCTATATTCAAGATATGTGACCCTTTTATCCATATTGGGAACTTCCTAGCTACAGAATGCCTCCCCAAGGCAATATTGAAAGCCCAATATATAAAAGACGGACAGATTGGTAGGGGAGGGTCCCCAATCTCCAGAGAGGTAGATCCATTCATTGATAGCAGCAGGCACAACATGGAATCCTGTAGCAGCATATTTGTTCCTGAGTCTTTTAGGTGTCATGAAGCTTCTTGTCATTTCTCTGAAACTGAAACAGACTCATTCCTGGCTAGGATTAGTCATGCAAGAGCCACTTGAGATTACTGGCTACCACCAAGGTTATCATGAGGTAGGTTAGGTTAGTCAATGTTAGGATCCCCCTCCCCCATTCCTGCCATCCAGAACTGAGGCATGGAGAAATCCGTTTTCAGAGATTGGCCTGTCCATCTTAGCATTCCCAGAGCTCAGCAGGTCCCCCACATCTCTCCCCAGAAGAATCCCCTTACCTGTGGGATCTTGTAGATGCCCATTAAGGATGCGATCTCCCTTGAGGATTGGGAGTCGAGACCCCCAATAACCGACAGGAGTTTATCCTGCCCGTCACATTTATAATTGGGAAACATTCGCCCCCGAGTGGAAAGCAGAGAGAGGCTGTTCTCATGCATCCATCTGGCAAGGTCCCTGTGCTCACACATGCGGAAGCCCAGCGTGGTGTTGGGAAGCAGAGTCGGATCCTTGTTGAGCTCAGTGATGGCGAACGCCAAGGCCAGGAAGTGCTGGTAGTTCTTGATTAATGACCTGCAATGGTGAGAGTGACATTGGGAGGTGGGTGGTGATTTCTGCGGAACCGATGAGAAGTTCAACTCTCTATGGAGAAAGAAAATAAACCTTCTAGACCACAGACATCTCTACAAAGGATTCAGAGTGAAATTCAGATTGTCTTATTGCCACACAGAAACACAAAGTCCTGATAGCTGCATTTTAAAAGGATATCTGAAGAGCAATACTAGATCAGAGATCTAATCCAGCACATTTATACTTTATTACTTTATCAGCTATTTTCATTTTTTAAGTTCTGCCTTTCCAGGTATAAATGTTTCCCAAATATGGGTTACAGGTAAAACCAAAATGCAATACTAAACTCAAAATAAGACAAAATTAAAAAATTAAAATTGCCAGGGTCCTTCCCAGAGGGCAGCTCTATAAGACTTAAGAATGGCTCATAGCTTTTGACTGAACCAGCCTCCCCCATTAATTTCCCAGAGAAGAATCTATTAAGAACATGAGATGAGCCCTGACCTCCAGGAATTTGTCTGATCCTTTTTAAAGCAAACTTAACCTATCAGCCAATCTGCACAGGCAATATTGCACTAAATCTAATTGCACCAAAGCTCTCATGTGGTATGAAGCAGCTTCCAATCATCCCTTCATTCAGAGCCATGAGGACTGGCATCTTACTTTGTTGTTGTTGTTCAGTCATTAAGTCGTGTCCGACTCTTCGTGACCCCATGGATCATAGCACGCCAGGCCTTCCTGTCCTGCGCTCTCTCCCGGAGCGTGCTCAAGTCCATATTCATTGCATCAGTGATGCTATCCAGCCATTTCATCCTCTGCCGTCCCCTTCTCCTTTTGCCTTCAGTCTTTCCCAGCATCAGGGCCTTTTCCAGGGAGTTTTCTCTTCACATTAGGTGGCCAAAATATTTGAGCTTCAGCTTCAGTCTCTGTCCTTCCAATGAGCACTCAGGGTTGATTTCCTTTAGGATTGACTGATTTGACCTCCTTGCAGTCCAGGGGACTCGTAAGAGTCTTCTCCAGCACCACAGTTCGAAGGCATCAATTCTTCGGCGCTCAGCCTTGCTTATAGTCCAGCTCTCACAGCCATACGTTGCTACTGGGAAAACCATAGCTTTGATTATACGAACCTTTGTCAGCAAGGTGATGTCTCTGCTTCTTACTGTGCTGTCTAGGTTTGCCATAGCTCTCCTCCCAAGGACCCTCGTACAGGTTTCTCAGGAGACAGGTAAGGTGGTCTGGTACTCCCATCTCTTTAAGAATTTGCCACAGTTTGTTGTGATCCACACAATCAAAGGCTTTAGCGTAGTCAATGAAGCAGAAATAGACGTTTTTCTGGAATTCTCTTGCTTTCTCCATGATGCAGCGAATGTTGGCGATTTGATCTCTAGTTCCTCTGCCTCTTCTAAACCCAGCTTGTACTTCCGGTAGTTCTCGGTTCGCATACTGCTGAAGCCTAGCTTGTAGGATTTTGAGCATCACCTTGCTGGCATGTGAAATGAATGCAATTGTGCGGTAGTTTGAACGCCCTTTGGCGTTGCCCTTCTTTGGAATTGGAATGTAAACTGACCTTTTCCAGTCTTGTGGCCACTGTTGAGTGTCCCAAATGTGTTGGCATATTGAGTGCAGCACTTTAACAGCATCATCTTTTAGGATTTTAAATAGCTCAGCTGGAATACTGTCATCTCTGCTAGCTTTGTTGTTACTAATGCTTCCTAAGGCCCATTTGACTTCACTCTCTAGGATGTCCGGCTCAAGTTCAGTGGCCGCACTCTCATGGCTATCAGGGACATTCAGATCTTTCCTGTATAGTTCTTCTGTGTATTCTTTCCACCTCTTCTTAATCTCATCTGCTTCTATCTCATCTTGCTTTAGCTTTAGCTAAAGGACCCAAACAGCATCTGCTTTCCACATGGAAGCCCCCAGGTTAAATCGCCAGCAGAATTTCTAGGTAGGAAGGGGAAGGAAAGCCACTGCCACTCGGTACAGGAGAGACTGAATTTGGTGGACCAATGGTCTCGCTCAGGAGATGGAAGCTTTCTGAGCTGCTCAGTCGGTGTTGCTTTCCTCCATTTACAGAGCAGTCACAGAGAAATTGCCCAGACTTTTGTGACTTAAATATAGCTTCACATCTGTGTCAAATGATATGGATAGATGTGTAATTTTAGAAAGTGTCCCCCCCCTCCTGTGGTGGAGACACTTGGTGCATAGACATGGAGAAGAGGGTAAAGGGAATCGACTATTTTTTTCCTCTCTTTCTTTTCCCCTTGTGGGATTTCTTCATGGAGGGGGGAGCTAATCTCTCATGGTTGCATTTAATGTATATTTCGGTATGTTTGAAGTTGTCTTTCTGAAAGCTTATACCCTGCAATTAATATATTGTTAACTGTCTGTTAATTATTTCAGCCTTTGATTATCAGAACACTTTTCCCCAGGGCTAGAAAAACCCACCCAATTATTGTATACTTCAGAATCTCAGCCACACCCTGCAAAAGTCCTGAAGCATCCATCCAGCCATGAGGATGCTTTGAGTATTTCCCAACCTTGGGTCCCCAGAACAACTCCTATTGTCCCCTGCATTTGGCCATGGATGATGGGAATTGTGGTCCAAACAACAACTGGGAATTGAAGTTTGGGAACCAGGTCAAGGGTGGGCAGACTTCCAGTTTGCAGGATCTACTTCATTTCCTACATGCACCCTGAGGTCCCCCAAGTGGAGCCTGGTGCAAAATAAACACACATACCTACAGATAAAGTGTTCTGAGCTCAGGAGTATATATGAAAGCAATATGAAAACAAATTACCAGTTAGCTCTGCCTCTGCTCCTTGCACAAAACCTCTTAGAATTAAGCCTGAGAAGAACCCTCAAGTCCCCAACTGCCACTTTGGGTGAAACCAGTCATGACAAGTGTCGGAGACTCATATATCAAGTCAGGACATTTTGGACATTTTGACCAGCATCTCTGATGCATTTCCCTGGAAAGAGACCTCTAATGTGAGAGCAAACCTGCCAAGCATCTCTCCCAGATCCCTCTTGTGGAAACTCACAATTTGATTGAGGACAACACTGATTTCTCTAAACTACGAAAGTCTTCTGTCGTTGTATAAGAAGAACTGCCGAGTGGTAAATTCCCACCAACAATGAGATCTCCTGGCCTGTGATGCTCTCGGTGTTCCTTAGGCATCATCAAGAAGCACTTCATTCCCTGCATCGTCGGGGTGGCCTGAGGCAGGAGCCCAGACACCATCAACATCAGCAGCCAAGTCATCCGGGGCACAGAGAATCCTTCCATCCTAGGTCAGTGACCAAGCAGAAATGGAAAAAGAGCTGAATATACAGGCCCAGCCGGGGAATGAGATCTTAGCAAGAAATGGATGGCAAGTGATCGCACACCACCCCAGCCCCACACAGAAGGGTCCAGAGCGTATTGATACGATGCATGTTTTCTCCAACATTTCTTTGTTATTTCCTGGATGGAAATCCGCAGGGGATTCATCACGAATTACTGTCATTTTGATAATCCCAGGCTAGAGAAATGACCACAGCCCCATAGCGCTGGGCTCCCTTTGCACGTTGGAGGGAGAAAAACAGGCTTGCATCACTCTTTGCTTCTCTGCGGGCCAGATGGACTTGACTTTAGTTATCACATTCTGCCCTCCGTAAATCTGAGCCCCTAAATCCGAGATGGCATCCAAGCTTGTGCCAAAGTTCATGAGCCCAGATTGATGGCTGGGAAAGGGAGGTGCCATCTTGGTGCCTGGCTGGTTATAGCGGTGCAGGGTTGGGCAAAAAGTAATTGCCGGATGAAAGGACTGGTCTGTCCAGAAGTGCATGAAATGTGGGGACCTGTCAGCCCCCATAGAGGGGACGTCACCTGCAATATTTCAGACAGTTTGGCCCAGTAGTTTTTGTGCTAGACCCAGATAAATTGTGCTGTTCTCAGAAACGCAAACCAAAGGTCATAAGGGGATAACCTGAGAATGCAGGTGTTTAAGTGGTGATTAGGAGGAGGTCACTATCCATAATCTCCATTGTAGGTTTCTCTGAAGTGCAAATAACCTTTCTCCCCTTTTCTGTTCAGCTTCACAATGGATGACCTCAGGCTCTCTTTGGCTGAATGGAATACACATTACCTGGGAAAACAGGCTAGCAGGCAGGCTGTGCTATGTGCTTCCTTTCCAACACAGACTCTCAAAGCAAAGAGCTATAACTTTTCACTGGTTGCACAAAAGTGCATGAAATCCGGGAAATAGGCAGACCCAGACCCAGTGCCAAGACCCTGAAGATGCCTCATATTGGGCTTGCTTTGCCACCTCTTGTAAAATTATTTAAATAATTTAAATAATAGATGTTACATGTGCGTTGTGCTTTGCCCACTGTATTTTGAAATGTGGATGTGTGTACTGCTTTGCTTGACCACAACACAAGCACGCACACAGACATGCAAGAGCAAAAGAAAAGCAAATACAACAGTACGCACAAGCAAAGAAAAGGGTTTTGTTTTTTTATTTTGTAGAGAAACGATACGGCGTCATCTCTTTTAGCCTTGTGATACGTTCCATGGGGTTTTCTTGGCAAGAATACTGGAGTGGGTTGCCATTTCCTTCTCCAGTGGACCACATTTTGTCAGAACTCTCTGCCATGACCTGTCCGTCTTGGGTGGCCCTGCACGGCATAGCTTATGGCTTCACTGAGTTGCGCAAGCCCCCTGGAAATGAATTGTAGGCCAGTTCCCTTCCTATAAGACTGATGATACGATATTGAAATGTAAGGTTGATTATTTATACGGTATTATTTATACGGGGTTCAAAAACAGGAATCGAAGGAATACAGGAATTAAGAAGGGTGACGGGTGGGGAGAGCCAAGAACAAGGAAAGGAAAGTACTGTATATAGAGGGGGGAGGTTTAAAGGATCTAGCTGGAAAACAATGACGAAAGAGCTGAATTGAGAAGGGCGGGGCGGGGCGGAGGGGGAGAGCCAAAGAAGAAGGGAAGGCAAAGAAACTAAACTACTTTTGTTTGTTTTCTTGGTTGTTCTTTTTTTAATAAAGAATCAAAAGAACGAACGAACGAACGAATCAGAATGGTTGAATAATTCAGGAGGCAAAGAGCAAGGCAAGGCAAGGAGGAAACTGAAGTACTTTTTCTTTTTTGTTTTTTTAAATAAATAATCTGGAAAGGGAATCGTCGAATTGAAAAGGGCTGGGTGGGAAAGAATAGGAGGACCAAAGCTGCAGTACGACGCACACACCACAGATCTAGCCAACTAACCAATTCTAACAGCTCTCCCTAACCACTACCTCTAACAGTACTCTCTCACACAATGAAACAAAGGCAGGCTTTTTTCTCCAATATATACAGTGTCCCCCACCACCAGCACCACCACCGTCACTGGTTGGAGACTGCCTAATTGGGCAACTGGAGTTGCCGTTCACCGAAGCTCCCTCCCTCCTTCTCCTCTCCCCCTCCCTGATCTTTCACAAGTTGATACGTCTAGAGACAGGCTGTCCGGGCGTCAGAAGGCATCAGAATAGCTCCGAATCTCCAAGGGCGTCAGAAGGCATCAGAATAGCTCCGAATCTCCAAGGCGGACCGACCGAGGCACTTCGGCGGTGACCCGCTTCGCTTCAGACTGCCTCGGCGCTGGGTTGATCCACTTTGGATCTCACCAAGGCACCCCCAACGCACCCCGATGCGCTTTGGCATTCAAATTCGGCACCAAAGCGATGCACAGCCCTACTCTAAAGTTAAAACCAGCGCCTTGAACTGAGCTCGGAAACGTCTAGGCAGCCAGTTCGAGCGGGCCGCGGCGGGTCTTATATGTGCCTGCCTCAGTCTGGCTGCTGCATTTCACATGAGCTGCAGCTTCCGAACTGTCTTCAAAGGCAGCCCCACGTACAGCGCGTTGCACTAATAACCTGGAGGTTCCCAGAGCATAGACAACTGAAGCCAGGTTATGCCTGTCCAGATAGGGGCGTAGCTGGGCCACCAACCGAAGCTGGTAGAAGGCACTCCATGCCACTGAGGCCAGCTGAGCCTCAGGTGACACAGATGATTCCAGGAGGACCCCTAAGCTACGGACCTGCTCCTTCAGCAACCCCATCTGGAACAGGTTGAACACCCTCCATCCTGTCAGAAGGACCACCCACCAACAGCATCTCAGCCTTGCCTGGACTGAGCTCTGCCTTTGCCCTATGAACTGCTCACAGGCCAAGGGCGCCGTTCACATCTCAGCTGTCCTGCACCTGCCGGCAGGCAGTGGGAGTCGAGGCAGGACAAACTCTCCCTTGCCCTCTGCACATGCGCTGTCACACTGAGCGCCAGAACTGCGCTTTGACAGTGAGGCTGTGGAAGGTTCCAGGTTCTTGGTGTCCTCCAGATGTGTTACCTGACGAAGATGGGACAAACACTCCAACACATCTGTGGGTCATCCAGCTGGGGAAGGCTGAGCTAGGATTGCGTGCCCCGATATTCTTTCGGGAAGCCCCAGAAACAGTGATGTCCTTCGCCCCCTTTGAACTGCTCTCTTGAGCCTGTTTTGGATCCTCAATAGCCAAAACTCTCTGCGTGGCTCACAGAGCAAGACTTCAGACCATAAATTACAATAGCATAATAAAACATAATATAAAAACATAGAAATATTTTCAACCAAAGAAAACTAGAGTAAAAAAAACAAAGTAAAAAGCAGCAGCAGTTTCTAGGGTCTTAAAACGTACTAACACATAAAACACACGCGTGCGCGCGCGCACACGCACACACACTGAACAAAACTGTTGTCTCCTGGGGTTTTCTCACGTGAAGCACATTTTTTTGGTTAGCCAGTATCTATCCTGGGTTTTGTTGACTGCAGTTTGCAACCCATGATCCACGCCAAGCCCCTTTTTTCTTCAGTGGGCAGAGCAGTTTCTTGCATTCACGCGAGGGGGCCGGTGGTCCAAGACAGAATGTGCCCAGGTGTTTGTTTATTTATTTATTTATTTATTTATTTCATTTATTTCATTTCTATACCGCCCAATAGCCGAAGCTCTCTGGGCGGTTTTTTATTTCATTTATTTATAGGTGTTGTTTTCTCTCCCCTCCCATAGTACCTTTTTTCCATTCTGCACGTGCACATGGGTGAGTGTGACTAGCCTGCACATGCCGCATTTCCTATGTATGTGGATATATTTATATGTATTAACGGGAGTGTGGTATTTTGGAATTCCCTAATTTAGAAATAAGGAGCATGCAGCTCTCCTGCATCCGCTCATTTCCTGCCTGGTTTCCCAACACGGACGGCTGCTAGAAAGGGGGCTTCTGAGAGCAGGCGGAGCAGATTCCCCCTCCCGGCTTTGTAAAAAGAAAGCCTCCGCCTCATTTCTCCCCCAATGTATTGTCCTTGTGCAAGTCTGTTCTTCTGGAATACCACTAACATACCCTGGAATTTATTGGGAAAACACGCAAACAAGAGCTGCAAAGTGAAGCAGGCGATTTCAGTGCCGGTGCTAAACACATGGCATTCGGGGAGTGAAGCGGCCAAAGAAACAGTTAATTGTGTGGCTGCTAACGCTGTTTGGAAGGGCTGGAATGAGCCGCAGGCTGTGCCTCTACACCAGGAAATACGACAGGGCAAGTGACTGTGTGTGTGTGTGTCCATGAGTGATTTACTGCAAGTTGGCTGCACTTGGAGGTCATTCAAGGCACATGACATCATGGCCATCTCACAACCATCCTGGAGATTTTCAAGGAAAAACCCGTTTTCCCGAGACTACTTTTAATCTGAGTGCTTTCCTTAACTCGGCTTGTCTGCGCTTCTGTTGTGGCGTGTACCAATCCTCCTCATTTACTTTGGCAACGTCCCTCAGGAAAGAACCACTCCACCTGATGGGTCCAGCACCCCAAGTAAAATGAAATCGATGGGCCTGTGCATTTAGTCCTCTCGCTATTGCGTTGTAGCGGTTTCAGAGGGAAAATAAATTTCAAAAATTGGGTGGGGATGGTCAGGCATAGGATGGGGAGGGGGGCGGTGCTGACACACACACTGGCCAGGGAAAGCAGAAGGTGCGGAACAAGGTGAGAGTGGGAGGGAGAGATCAGGCCCTCCAAATGGGGACGCGGATGAGACTCCACCCAGTAGCCACTGAAACAATTTGCAGGAAACTGCTGTGTCACCTACCAAGAGCGCCAGGGTAGCTTTGAGATAATCTGGGTGTTCAAGCCCCATGCAGCCCCAGATGGAGCAGATTCGACTCCAGTAAAAAGCGCAGTGAATTGGAGACAGAACTAAACCCACTGCCATGGAAATCCCCCCAGGAGAGGACGGGCATCGCCTCCTCCCGGGACAACTCCTCCCAGCCTACTTCCGTTCCACATTTTCCTGTCCACCCCTTTGAAGAAAAGGTGCTGCTGCCCTGCACTTTCCCCGAATAAGGGACTTTCCACATCGAGCAAAAAGTCTGGGGAACTGCTTGGAAAACATGGGTGGATTACAAAAGGAGGACCACCTCATCTGGATCTCCCACGAAATGTGAGCAAATGAGCCGCGACGATCCCTCAATACATCCTCATCCGGAGAAGCCCCTGGTGGTCCCTTGCACATGTTTTAGCATTGCTCTCAGCAACTGTCTGGTGATGCTGGCCCTGAGCAGTCCTGACACAAGGGACAGGTTGCTTGGACTGAGAGGCGCCAGATCTGAAGGGGAGGCTTTATAGAGCCTGCTGGGCAGGGACTGGCCCTTGTGGAGGTCAGCTGACGGGATGCTTGTGGTGCTGCAGCCCAGATGGTGCCCTCAGAGCATCAAGCTCATGTAGCAAAACGTGCCGTGGGAAGGAGGACGCTTGAGCTCAGGCAGCAGAGCCTGAGTCCAGGACGATTGGCTCCACACGCACACAGCGGCGCCAGACAGAGGATTCTAGCGTTACCCATCAAAAGGCATTCTGCAGCTATTCCGTCTTTTCCTCCCCTACCGATGATTTTCTGTGGGAAGAAGAAATGACGGAAAAAGCAGTGGGGAAGGCCCTTTGTGCAAGCAGCCGCTCATGCCGAGGTGTCCCATTGTGGGCGTCTGCACGAAATGCACAGAGGTCGGGCAGCACGCTGTGTGGTGTCGGGAGCGGGGGCAAGAGATGTGGGCAGGAGATGCGGCCGTGTCCCTGTCATGAAAGCTCCTGCAGTCCCCCCTCCTGGCGACCCCAGAGGGAGGGCTCCCGCTGCCACCTACCTGGCCCTCCACCGACTGCCCCGCAAGCATCTCTGCCTCCCCCCACCCCCGGCTTGGGCTCAGCAGCCGCCAATGGTGCCATGAGAGCTGGAGGCCAGGGCCACTGTACAGGGCCCTGCAGCTCCGGGGGCCTTCAAATGACCCCCTCCCCCGAGAGCAACAGGTGATCAGGGCAGCGGCAAGGAGTCCCAACTCCTGGGCCAGTGTAGGCATGGCGGGCCTGGCTGGGCTCACAGCAGCACCCACTTTCTTCTTCTTTTAAAACAGGTTTTAAGGTCAGGAGGCGGATGGCTGCCGCGTACATGGATACAGATGCCCGTTTTATTATTCTGCCGGTTCAGTCTGTTCTACAACAAAATGGTGCTCCTTCCCAAGGGACGTCTGTGTAGCATCAGGGCAGTGGAAGCAGGCTGATGGTGCTACGATTCAAGCACATTTAAAATGCAAAACTGCACATGCTCAGATAATTTCTCTTTTTTAAGAGTTGCCAAACAGTTCCCCCCTTTTCTTTTGCTCTGACACAGGGGTGGGGAACCGCAGGGCTGGATCCCAACCCGGCCCTGCTGGGGTCCCAATTTGGGGTTCCCCAGATCACCCTGCCCCCTTCCCCTGTCCCCTGCCCCTGCCCATTCCCCGCAACCATGGGTGGTTTGGTGGTTTCCTGAATTTTGCAGCTATTTCCCAGTTCTAAATGGATGAATGTCTAAAGCTTAGTTCATGGCAGAAAGCGCTTGAAACTACAGTATGATGGTGGGTATTTTTTTATTTGGGGACCCAGCCCCTTTGCCTTCAACCCCACCCACCACTGGAATGCGGCCCTCGAGAGTTTCTCTAAAATTGAATTTACCCTTGGGCTGAAAGAGGTAACATATCAGGAATGTAGAAGGAGTTGGAAAACATGGAGTGGCAGATGGGGAGGAAGGAAAGAAGGAAGGAAGAAAATGTGAGTTGTGTGCTTCACAGGTGAATAAATGCCTATGGCTGTTAAGAAGAGGGCCCCCGTTGAAGGGAAAGTGGTTGAAAGAATGCCTTGATTTGGTTGAAGGGGTTAGGATACATAGCATTTATTTTTATTTATTTTTAAAATACTTTTTATTCTATTTTTTTATCTTTAGAAATGAAATAAACAATACCAACAACCTAATCAATAACTACAATTTCCCAACAATACAATATTCTTAGGAGGACACAGCAATAACGAAAGAGGAAAAGGAAAAGAGAGAGAGAGAGAGAGAGAAAAGAGAGAGAAATAAAAAGTAAACAGAGAAAGGAGCAGGAAAAGAAAAAAGCATGAATATATATATATATATATATATGTGTGTGTGTGTGTTATTTAAAAGGATTAAATTTAAACTCCATTACACAGAAACTTTAAATCCCATTCAACTTAAAAATTATACCTATAACATTGGCAATATTACAATTCGATACCGTATAAATAATCAACCTTACATTTCAATATCATCAGTCTTATAGGAAGGAAGCTGGCCTACAATTCATTTCCAGGGGGCTTGCGCAACTCAGTGAAGCCATAAGCTATGCTGTGCAGGGCCACCCAAGATGGTCAGGTCATGGCAGAGAGTTCTGACAAAATGTGGTCCACTGGAGAAGGAAATGGCAACCCACTCCAGTATTCTTGCCAAGAAAACCCCATGGAACGTATCACAAGGCTAAAAGAGATGACGCCAGGAGATGAGCCCCTCAGGTCGGAAGGTGTCCAATATGCTACTGGGGAAGAGCAGAGGGTATTTCCAAGTAGCGCCAGAAAGAGTGAAGCGGCTGGGCCCAAGCCGAAAGGACACTCAGCTGTGGATGTGTCTGGTGGTGAAAAGAAAGTCCGATGCTGTAAAGAACAATATTGTCTAGGAACCTGGAATGTATGATCAATGAATCAAGGTAAGCTGGAGGTGGTCAAACATGAGATGGCAAGACTGAACATCGACATCTTGGGAATCAGCGAACTAAAATGGACAGGCATGGGCGAATTTAATTCAGGTGACCATCATATCTACTACTGTGGGCAGGAATCCCTTGGAAGAAATGGAGTAGCACTAGTAGTCAATAAAAGAGTGGGAAAAGCAGTACTGGGGTACAATCTCAAAAACGACAGAATGATCTCAGTACGAATCCAAGGCAAACCATTCAACATCTCAGTAATTCAAGTCTATGCCCCAACCACTGAGGCCGAAGAAGCTGAGGTTGATCGGTTCTGTGAAGACCTACAACACCTTCTAGAACTAACACCAAAAAAAGATGTCCTCTTCATCATAGGGGATTGGAATGCTAAAGTAGGAAGTCAAGAAATCACCGGGATAACAGGCAAGCATGGCCTTGGTGTACAAAATGAAGCAGGACAAAGGCTAATAGAGTTTTGCCAAGAGAACACCCTGATCACAGCAAACACTCTTTTCCAACAGCACAAGAGGCGACTGTACACATGGACATCACCAGATGGTCAATATCGAAATCAGATTATGTCCTTTGCAGCCAAAGTTGGAGAAGCTCTATACAGTCAGTAAAAACAAGACCTGGAGCTCACTGTGGCTCAGATCATGAGCTGCTTCTTGCAAAATTTTGGCTTAAATTGAAGAATGTAGGGAAAACCACTAAACCATTCAGGTATGACCTAAATCATATCCCTTATGAATATACAGTGGAGGTGGGGAATAGATTTAAGGGATTAGACCTGATAGACAGAGTGCCTGAGGAACTATGGACAGAGGACCGTAACTTTGTTCAGGAGGCAGCAACTAAATCCATCCCAAAGAAAAAGAAATGCAAGAAAGCAAAGTGGTTGTCTGATGAGGCTTTACAAGTCGCTGAGGAAAGAAGGGAAGCAAAAAGCAAGGGAGAAAGGGGCAAATATATCCAACTGAATGCAGAGTTCCAGAGAATAGCAAGGAGAGACAAGAAGGCCTTCTTAAATGAACAATGCAAAGAAATCGAGGAAAACAACAGAATGGGAAAGACGAGAGATCTCTTCAAGAAAATCGGAGATCTCAAGGGAACGTTTTGTGCAAAGACGGGCATGATAAAGGACAAAGAAGGCAGGGACCTCACAGAAGCAGATGAGATTAAGAAGAGGTGGCAAGAATACACAGAAGAACTATACAGGAAAGATATGAATGTCCCTGATAGCCATGATAGTGCGGTCACTGAACTGGAGCCGGACATCCTCGAGAGTGAAGTCAAGTGGGCTTTAGGAAGCATTACTAACAACAAAGCTAGCGGAATTCTGAAATAACGTAATCCGTAAATAACATAACTTTATCTTGTTTCCAAAAAAGGTTTCCAGCCTCTCTTGCCAAACACAGGATATATTTTTTTGTGGAGATTCTTTCAAATTGAATTATAATCGTATAACCAGTCCTTTTGGCATTTGGCACACGGAATGCCTGCTCAATATCAAATGAGCAATCAGATGGCACAGGGAGTATCTCATGCAGGAACTTATCTTCAAAAGTAGACAAATTTACATCAGTAGGTAAATTTTTAGTACCAATGATACGTACATTTGCCCTGTGTACAGAAGCCTCCAGTTGAGAAATTCTGACAGAGAAATTGTTGAAAAAAGCTTGTGATGTTGTTTCATTCCCTGCCACCCGATCTTGCAGCTTGTTAATCTCCACCTCCATTTTTTGCCAAGAAGGGTTGATTAAATCCACAGCGCCTTGCAGGGCGGTGATGGAATTTTGAATAGTATCCAGTCTCTTAGCCTGTTCGGCAAATTGCAAGGACAAAGTTTTTATCAAAGCAAGTATCTCCTCTGTATTTTCGCTTCTCAAAGCCTTTGCCAAGGGGGGGGGGGGTAGGCGGAGAACCTTTTTTTTGCCTTACTGTAGTCATCCTTCCCTTCAAACAAATCTTGCAGGTCCTCAAATATTGTTGATATATCTTAATCCATTCCTCAAATAAACTACAATGGAGAACATCAGCCCTATTTTCTCCTATTTAAATAGGAGGTTCAAAACAAATTTGAGCGATGATTAAGCTCTGGCAGACTAGCTCCGGAGTCCCACCTCCCTGCTAATATGCAGAGGTAGCTAATCTTCCGAAACTTCATCCAAAGCTGCTCCTGCCCTCCTTTTCATTCCAGGGGAGAGATGAAAAGGTTTTTCAACCTTTTAAAAAGCTGTTTGAGATAGCGTCCCGTGGAAGCGCCACGGCATGCTGCAAGGGCGACATTGGCTCCGACTGAAAGTCCGATACATAGCATTTATTGATTTAATTTGCGCCCCACCTTTCTACCAGGAAATGGTATTCAAGGCTGTTAACAACAATGAAAGACAATATTTAGAATAAAAACATCATTAAAACAACCATGCAACAAATACAGGAAAAACACAATTAAGAACAAAAGAACAGAAGAACAAAAGCAGCACCGAACCCAACAGACCAGCTGACATGAAAAAGGCTTTGTTGAATAAAAACGTCTTTACCTGCAAAACAAAAATAAAGAGTTGAGGTTCTGCAGCAACATGCTTTAAATAAAATAATGTAAAACATTTGGCTTTACTCATATTTAAGCGAAATAAGCTACTTCCAGGTCAGTTATATATCTGGGCAGGTGTTGGACTGTCTCTCTGTACGTTGGATATGTTCAGCAGAGAAACAGACCACCTCAGGAGACTGTGGGTCCTCCTTAGCTTGAGGGGGTCAGCCATCTGTCAGAGAAGCTGTAGCTGCGTCCTGCATCGCAGAGTCTGCATTGATCAGGAGGGGCTGGACTATATGACCTCCAAGGTCCCTCCTGAGTCTAGGACTCTGTGATCTTTAGAAAACCAGGAGGGCAAACATCTGGACCAGGGATGGGGACTGAGATCTCTCACATAGGACTGGAGGTGGTTTCTTCATACAAACATCCCAAGGCTGAAGGGACAGAGGATGTTTATGGCATCCACCACCACACATTTGTCTGGAAGACATTTCTGAAAAGGGATTAACTCTTCTTGGTTCATTCAGCCACATCACCTCTACAGACCAATTTGATAGGAAATCAGGATTAAATGTTAGGCTGGCAAATGAATAAGCAGGGAAGATACCAATGTGTTAGGTTCTTTGATTCTTTTTCCTTACAAGCTGATCTCTGCAGCTGAGATCGGGTCTCAGCAAAATAATGTAGCATTTGGGGAGAAAGATGCAACCCAGGAGTCCAGCCCCAGAGGCCAAGATGGAGAAGACCTCCACAGCCACTATGGACTTCCCCTTGGTGCTCAAGTAGGAGGGCACAAAGGAGATCCAAACACTGCAAAACACCAGCATGCTGAAGGTGATAAACTTGGCTTCGTTAAAGCTGTCGGGCAACTTCCTTGCTAGGAAAGCCACCATGAAGCTGACGAGAGCTAGGAAACCCATATAGCAGAAGGCAGCGTAAAACATAGTGACTGAGCCTTCCTTACATTCAACTATGATCTCTCCAGCCAGGGAATGGAAGTCCACGTTTGGGAATGGGGGAGAGGCTATCAGCCAGATAATGCAGATAACAGCTTGGATGAGGGGACAGACCAGGACAATGGAGTTGGTTAATTGTCCCCCCAAGAGTTTTCTGGCCATGTTTCCTGGCTTAGTGGCCATGAAGGCCAAAACCACCGTGACAGTTTTTGCCAAAATGGAAGAAACGGCAACAGAGAAGGTGATGCTGAAGGCGGTTTGTCGCAGAAGACAGGTGAGCTTCATGGGTCGACCGATGAACAGGAAGGAGCAGAGGAAGCAGAGCAGGAGAGAGATGAGAAGTACGTAGGTGAGGTCTCGGTTGTTGGCTTTGACAATTGGCGTGTCACGGTGTTTAATGAAAGTTGCCAGCACCAGAGATGTGATCAGAGAGAGGGAAAGAGCCGGAGAAGCTAAAATGAACCCCAGTGTCTCTTGAGAGGAAAGGAAGTGGATCTTCTTGGAGATATACTGGTCTTGGTTCTTGTTTGGGTGTTCATCTCCTGGGCACAGGTCACAGTGATCTGCATCTGAATGAGCAAAAGGATTGGAAGTATGTAAAAAATGACATACATTTTTTTTTGTATGGTGACAGTTCAGCCCACAAAGAAGGAGATGGAAATATCAATTCCCTAGCTTACCATACAGGTAAGGGTACGAGGTCTGTTTTATTTATTTTTTCTTACAGCTCCATTAACATATTTCATAAGACCAGAGACAGAAAAGGTACAGAAATTGTTTTTCTTCTTTTTCATATAATGGCTCATTGTATCACTCACATGTTCAATATTCTGCAAGGAAGAAAAACCCAAATTCTGCAACTAGAAATACAAACTGCATAACTGTAAGAAGCAAGCCATGACCTTTCAGCTGTGATGCCTTCTAAACAGGCAAACAAATAAATATATAAATATCTTCCATGTTTGTAAAAAAAAAGTGAGCTGTCCTCTGAAGGGATGTGTTGGTGTAGAAGCTGGGAACCATGTTACAGAAATCACTACAGATAAAAAGCAATCTGTTTGATATGCTCCAATGGTTGGAGGATGACCAACCACCTGCCCGGATAAGGGTTCTGTCCAAACAACCTTAGGTCTGATATCAAAAAAACAAAGCAACGAAAAACAAAAAAACTGAGGATGGAAACATGGTCTTTAACAAAAATATGGAAGAAAATCCCACAGTAGCTATAGTTGAGAGTGTCTGTCTGTCTGTCTGTCTGTCTATCTGTCTGTCTATCTGTCTATCTATCTATCTATCTATCTATCTATCTATCTATCTATCTATCATCTATCTATCATCTATCTATCATCTATCTATCTATCTATCTATCTATCTATCTATCTATCTATCATCTATCTAAATTCAGAGTCGGGAGTTAGTTGGCCATCCCTTTTTGACTGCCTTCCAGTTGGCCGATTCTCATGGAACACACTTCATTAGAAAGCTCTTGACACACAGATTCCACAAATAACAATGGTTTTCACTATAATTCAAAGTCAGGACTTTATTTATGCCCATAAAGCCTTTTTTAAAAAAGAATTGGGCTATCTTCTATAACAATATACTATAAAGTTTCATTTTTAATATCAAAAACTGTCAAGTTTAATTAAACAAACATTATTAGTTGCAAATTGGAGCAAAATGAAATACAAATACAAAAAAGTCTCCGTACGCCTTTATGAACGGAGGTGCAAACCAAAGTATAATGATATGCCAGTAACATATGCTCTGTATACAAATCATGAAGGGATTAAGGGACACCAACAGTTAAAAGTAACCCCCTCAAAATTTAGTTATTGCTCAGAAAGGAAGTCTTTAGCTGTTACATTTAACAAAATAACATTTAAAAGTCTCTGTACATCTTTATAAACAGAGGTGCAGTCCAAAGTACAATGATAAGCTGGTAACATGCCCCCTCATGCCCCCTCTTTAATGAGCTTCCGTCGTGCATTAAAAACGTGGTTGTTCAGGCAGGCATTTGGGGTGGGTTAGGGTATTTAAAAAAAAAAAAATTATGGTAGCATTTTATTGTTTTAAATTGTTTTATGGTGGGTTGTACATCGCCCAGAGTGGCTGGGTGACCAGTCAGATGGGCGATTAATAAATTTAATAAATAAATAAATAAATAAATAAATAAACAAACAAACATATGGCCTGTAAACAAATCACGAAGGGATCTACATTGTCATGGTCGTGTGTGCCCACATGCAAACTTCAAGATTCAAGTTGGACTAGAACAAGGTCGTTACCGTGGTCGCCCAGGAATTTACACCAAGAACACTGTATTTAAAGAAGTTTGTAAAGCTAAAAGATATAACACCTTGAATGTTTCAATAAATGCAGTTAGTTAAGTTAAACCTTCAGTTAGGTTTGATTTTTCTCTGTGAATTGTGTTTGTGGGTAACCAACAGGTTCGTGATTTATCAGACTCATAATTTTATTATTTAAATAGAAGACTTATTCAAGAAATTCTGAAAATTTTGCAGACCAGTAAAGCCCAGAGGTATCCCATCCAAAATTAGCATTTTAGGCTTTGAGCTCTGTTGTTTTAATACTGCTACTGTATTGTAAATCTTAAAATTTTCTGCTAGGTTTCGTGCTGGTTGTACTTTTATACTTCTATGTTTTATTTTAAGTTTTTATGTTTTATTTTGCATTTTATGCTGTATTTTGTGATTTTAATTTTTGTGAACCACCCAGAGAGCATTGGCTATTGGGCAGTATAAAAATGCAATACATACATACATACATACATACATACATATGGTATTTATAGAGAAAATATTCTAGGGGAAATTATGGACTCTTCCCCTTGACCCCTCTCCACTCTTGCCCCAGTACATTCTGTAGTTATGTAACTCTAAAAGTGTAAGGTACCTGTTGAGTTAGAAATTGTCCCTTCCGGACAACGATCACATCTGTAGCAGCAAACTGGTTTCCCCTCTGGGACTTTTCTCTGGTGCCCTGGAAAGCACCTCTCCACACACCTGGCAAAGGGTGTCTTCTAAAAGGAAAAAGACAAGCTGTTGATGATTTCCATAGGAGAAAATATGCACTCAAGAGGCCTCAGAGTTAATCAAAGGAGTTTCCCATTACATGATAGACAGGACCACCAATTTAGGAGGGCCAAAACTCTTCTGGAGGCTTGGAGGAAGTTTGGAAGCTGTCTTCTACCAAGCCAGGCTCTTGGTCCACCTAGCCCAGTATTGTCTGCATTGACTGGCAGTACCTGTTTAGGGTTTCAGGCCTGGGACCATTTTCCAGCCCTACCTGGAGATGCTAGGACCGATCCATCATATCTACTACTGTGGGCAAGAATCCCTTAGAAGAAATGGAGTAGCACTCATAGTCAACAAAAGGGTGGGAAAAGCAGTACTGGGGTACAATCTTAAAAACAATAGAATGATCTCAGTACAAATCCAAGGCAAACCATTCAACATCACAGTAATCCAAGTCTATGCCCCAACCACTGAGGCCAAAGAAGCTGAGGTTGGTCAGTTCTATGAAGACCTACAACACCTTCTAGAACTAACACCAAAAAAAGATGTCCTCTTCATCATAGGGGATTGGAATGCTAAAGTAGGAAGTCAAGAAATCACTGGGATAACAGGCAAGCATGGCCTTGGTGTACAAAATGAAGCAGGACAAAGGCTAATAGAGTTTTGCCAAGAGAACATGCTGATCATAGCAAACACTCTTTTCCAACAGCACAAGAGGCGACTCTACACATGGACGTCACCAGATGGTCAATATCGAAATCAGATTGATTATGTCCTTTGCAGCCAAAGATGGAGAAGCTCCATACAGTCAGTCAAAACAAGACCTGGAGCTGACTGTGGCTCAGATCATGAGCTGCTTCTTGCAAAATTTTGGCTTAAATTGAAGAACGTAGGGAAAACCACTAAACCATTCAGGTATGACTTAAATCATATCCCTTATGAATATACAGTGGAGGTGAGGAATAGATTTCAGGGATTAGACCTGATAGACAGAGTGCCTGAGGAACTATGGATGGAGGTCCGTAACATTGTTCAGGAGGCAGCAACTCAATCCATCCCAAAGAAAAAGAAATGCAAGAAAGCAAAGCAAAGTGGCTGTCTGATGAGGCTTTGCAAGTCGCTGAGGAAAGAAGGGAAGCGAAAAGCAAGGGAGAAAGGGGCAAATATATCCAACTGAATGCAGAGTTCCAGAGAATAGCAAGGAGAGACAAGAAGGCCTTCTTAAATGAACAATGCAAAGAAATCGAGGAAAACAACAGAATGGGAAAGACTAGAGATCTCTTCAAGAAAATCGGAGATCTCAAGGGAACGTTTTGTGCAAAGACGGGCATGATAAAGGACAAAGAAGGCAGGGATCTAACAGAAGCAGATGAGATTAAGAAGAGGTGGCAAGAATACACAGAAGAACTATACAGGAAAGATCTGAATGTCCCTGATAGCCATGATAGTGCGGTCACTGAACTTGAGCCGGACATCCTAGAGAGTGAAGTCAAGTGGGCCTTAGGAAGCATTAGTAACAACAAAGCTAGCGGAGATGACAGTATTCCAGCTGAGCTATTTAAGATCCTAAAAGATGATGCTGTTAGAGTGCTGCATTCAATATGCCAACAAATCTGGAACACTCAACAGTGGCCACAAGACTGGAAAAGGTCAGTTTACATTCCAATTCCAAAGAAGGGCAACGCCAAAGAGTGCTCAAACTACCGTACAATTGCGCTCATTTCACATGCCAGCAAGGTGATGCTCAAAATCCTACAAGCTAGGCTTCAGCAATATGCGAACCAAGAACTACCGGAAGTACAAGCTGGGTTTCGAAGAGGCAGAAGAACTAGAGATCAAATCGCCAACTTTCGCTGGATCATGGAGAAAGCGAGAGAATTCCAGAAAAATGTCTATTTCTGCTTCATTGACTACACTAAAGCCTTTGATTGTGTGGATCACAACAAACTGGCAAATTCTGAAAGAGATGGGGGTACCAGACCACCTTACCTGTCTCCTGAGAAACCTGTACGAGGGTCAAGAAGCAACAGTAAGAACCACACATGGAACAACCGATTGGTTCAAAATTGGGAAAGGAGTACGACAAGGCTGCATATTGTCACCCTGCTTATTTAACTTATATGCAGAGTACATCATGAGAAATGCCGGGCTGGATGAATCACAGGTCGGAATTAAGATTGCCGGGAGAATGATCAACAACTTCCGATACGCAGACGATACCACCCTAATGGCAGAAAGCACAGAGGATCTCAAGAGCCTCTTGTTGAGGGTGAAAGAGGAGAGTGCAAAAGCTGGTTTGAAACTCAACATTAAAAAAACTAAGATCATGGCATCTGGCCCCATCACTTCCTGGCATATAGAAGGGGAAGAAATGGAAGCAGTGACAGCTTTTATTTTCTTGGGCTCCAAGATCACTGCAGACGGTGACTGTAGCCATGAAATTAAAAGACGCTTGCTCCTTGGGAGGAAAGCTATGGCCAACCTAGACAGCATAGTAAGAAGCAGAGACATCACCTTGCCCACAAAGGTCCGTCTAATCAAAGCTATGGTTTTCCCAGTAGTAATGTATGGCTGTGAGAGCTGGACTATAAGGAAGGCTGAGCGCCGAAGAATTGATGCTTTCGAACTGTGGTGCTGGAGAAGACTCTTACGAGTCCCCTGGACTGCAAGGAGGTCAAATCAGGCCATCCTAAAGGAAATCAACCCTGAGTGCTCATTGGAAGGACAGATCCTGAAGCTGAAGCTCAAATATTTTGGCCACCTAATGCGAAGAGAAAACTCCCTGGAAAAGACCCTGATGCTGGGAAAGACTGAGGGCAAAAGGAGAAGGGGATGGCAGAGGATGAGATAGCTAGATAGCATCACTGATGCAATGAATATGGACTTGAGCACGCTCCGGGAGAGAGCGGAGGACAGGAAGGCCTGGCGTGCTGTGGTCCATGGGGTCACGAAGAGTCGGACATGATTGAACGACTGAACAACAACAACAACAACGAAGGTGGATACTTCACAACTAGAAAATAACCACCCTCTCCCATGTGTGCAACTCAGTAGGGCCTTTGGTCTCATCTAGAAAGATAGCTTCTGTTCTCAAAGGACAGGACTGCATTAAGCTTTAGTTCTTCTATGACCCCGGAACATTCTCTTCAATCCCACCTCTGTAGCCCACACGATTGCATCAGATTGAATGGTGAAGTCTTGGCCTGGAGGAGGTCTCGGATCCACCCATCCAACTTTCACAGGATAAAGAGATCCATTTGGGGAAAAGATCCAGTTAAGGATATCGTATCTCTTGCCATTTTCAGCAGAAGAGATTTCATCACCAGCAGTGTTGTTAAACCAGATGCTCCTCAAAGAGGCAAGAATCTGAAATGGAAGAGAGACTTGGAGAATGGGGCAACTGTGGGTAGTTGTGGTGTCTTCCAGTGACTGCCATCAAGTTACAAGACAGGGTCTCCCTGCCCGTGGTTTATTTTTATGTTTACAATGCATTGAGGTGGGTGTTATCTGCACTATATGCTTGTCCAGGGTTTGGGGTGTTTTCGGATGGTGTCTACACAGCCTCATATCTTAGACAGGGAGCTGGAGGGAGTCTTCTCATAGCAGCAAAGAGACCAACACCTGGGGGTCTTCAGCTAGCTGTCAAGAAGGAGCATGCGGGTGAAGGCGCTGTCTATTATTTGCTTCTGAGAGTTGGAGGGGGACCAACTCAGTTTTGGAGGCTAAAATTACCTATTTGGGATTGAGGCTTCCCTGATTCCTCCCTCATCAATATTCCTAGTTGTAAATATATATATAATTACTACAAAGCAGCATACATCTCTGCTAATCTTTACTCACTTCCTAATGCTCTGTAAGTGAAAAGAAAACTTTCTTTGAAGTTTTAGCATGGACTAACAGCCCTTCCCTCAGGCTCACCCTTTGCTTCCAGGATCAGACCACTGAGAAACCACCAAGGAATCTTTTGTACAATAGCCAAACCTGAAGGAAGATATTACCTGCCATGGCTGAACATTCAGAAACCTCTTCCCTTCCCCAAGTATTGCACGTTTGGATCCAGACAAGGATATGGCATGTAGCGCGTGTGCCACAGAATAGACGGCGTTGTAGATGCTGTAGCTGCGACTGGACTTGCCCATTTCAAACACAGAGTATGGCAGGTCCTTTAGCTTCTCCTTCCCAGAGCACTTTCTCTTTCTCTGTTGAAAGTTTTGGCCTGAATTCAGAAAATGACACTTAAATGCCCTTTCCCACCAAAAATGGAGAAAGACGTCTCCTTGTGGTCGGAGTGGATCTAAATCGGAGAGAAAATGCTTGAATTCTGGCACATCCCTCCTGTGGACTCTGAAGTGCAAAGCACCATGGATGGTTCTTAGAAGCTGCCCCCTCAAAGGGGATCCTGTCGCAGCAGTTTCCCAATACGATGCCATGATCCAGACCTTCCTAAATGGGATCTTGGTCTTTTGTTCATGAATACCGAACCAGAGTGTTAATAGCTGTATAGTGCTGGAGTCCCTGTGGACTCTGAAGTGCAAAGCACCATGGATGGTTCTTAGAAGCTGCCCCCTCAAAGGGGATCCTGTCGCAGCAGTTTCCCAATACGATGCCATGATCCAGACCTTCCTAAATGGGATCTTGGTCTTTTGTTCATGAATACCGAACCACAGTGTTAATAGCTGTATAGTGCTGGAGTCCCTGTGGACTCTGAAGTGCAAAGCACCATGGATGGTTCTTAGAAGCTGCCCCCTCAAAGGGGATCCTGTCGCAGCAGTTTCCCAATACGATGCCATGATCCAGACCTTCCTAAATGGGATCTTGGTCTTTTGTTCATGAATACCGAACCACAGTGTTAATAGCTGTATAGTGCTGGAGTCCCTGTGGACTCTGAAGTGCAAAGCACCATGGATGGTTCTTAGAAGCTGCCCCCTCAAAGGGGATCCTGTCGCAGCAGTTTCCCAATACGATGCCATGATCCAGACCTTCCTAAATGGGATCTTGGTCTTTTGTTCATGAATACCGAACCACAGTGTTAATAGCTGTATAGTGCTGGAGTCCCCAAAAGCAATCCTCACTTGGGGCTCAGACCAAGAAGTAGGAATAGAGCCACTATGTACTCGAAGTCTATGGAGCGGGTCGATTGACTTGAACGTGTCTGTGACGGCCACACAGACGTTCTTCTGCTTGAGCATGGGTGTCAGTGTCTGGATGAAATTTTCACCACTGTGAACAACCAGCCCAATCCAGTTCCAGTGGAAATGCAGGATTAGCTGGACTAAGCCGACATACTGTGGCATTTCATTGGGATCTATGGGTAAAAAGAAGGAAATGCCCTATTTTCTCCCTGAACAGGGTCAAAGAAGCCATAACCAAACTGAAAGAAGGAATTTCCTGTTAGTCTGTTGCAGAAGAATTCTGTGGCAGTTTCAAGACAAACACATTTTTATGGCATCAGCTTCCATGCACTCCTACAGCTGACTTCAGAGGCATCAACTGTTCTCCAGATGGAGGATGTGCATTTTAGGACCTCACCCCAAGTAATATATTGATAGCCCAATACATAACAGAGTGACAAATGTAATATTGTGGGGGGCAACCCCAATTCCTGGAGGGGTACATGTTAGTTGATTGCAGCAGCAACCAAGGGTCTTGTAGCACCCTTTTTATTTGTGAGCCTTTAAGGTGTCACAAGGCCCCTATTTGTTTCAACCAAACTGAAAACTTTTCTTCAATAATGGACCCATTGCTGGCTGGGATTAGACATGCAATAGCCTCCTGAGATTTCTGGCTATCACCAACGCTACCACGTGGCATGTTAGCCAAAGTCAGAATGTCTCCTACTCCTGCCATCCAGAATTGAGGCAAAATACCCACTGCATGGAGGAATCTGTTTTCAGAGATTGGTGTTTCCATCTAAGTGTTCCTGAGCTCTGCACGTCCCCCACACCTATCCCCAGAGGAATCCCTGTACCTGTGGGATCTTGTAGATGCCCAGCAAGGATGCGATCTCCCTTGAGGATTGGGAGTCAAGACCCCCAATAATGGAGAGCAATTCATCTTGCCGATCACATTTATAATTGGGGAACATTTGTCCCCGAGTGGAAAGCAGAGAGAGGCTGTTTTCATGCATCACACTGACAATGTCCTTGTGCTGACAGATGCGGAAGCCGAGCGTTGTGTTGGGAAGGAGAGTCGGATCCTTGTTGAGCTCAGTGATGGCAAATGTGAAGGCCAGGAAGTGCTGGTAGTTCTTGACTGTCGGCCTACAATGATGAGAGTGACATTGGGAGGTGGGTGAGGATCCCAACGGAACCGGTGAGGAGTGAAGGGTTAAAAAGTCCATCTGGCTCAACCCTCTTTAAATGAAGAAAAGCTTCTAGAACAAAAACATCTACACATGAAGGATTCAGAGAGAAATTCAGACTGTGCTATTGACTCTTGCTAGGTGCATTTCAGAGGAACATCAGAAGAGCCCTGATAGATCAGAGATTTAATTCAGCAAGTTTATAATATATATATTTCTTTAAAAAAATACTTTTAATTCTATTTTTTTATCTTTATAAATGAAATAAACAGTACCAACAACCCAGTCAGTATCTACAGTTTCCAACAATACAGTATTCTTAGGAGGATACAGCAATAACGAAAAAGAAAAGAAAAAACAGAAGAAGGAAAAGGAAGAAGAAAGCAAGGAAGAAGAAAAAATATTAAAAAGTTATTTAAAAGGATTAAATTTAAACCCCATTACACACAAACTTCAAATATCATTCTACTTAAAAGCTATACCTATAACATTACCAATATTACAATTCAGTACAGCATAGATAATCAACCTTACATTTCAATATCAAAGCATCAGTCTTATAGCAAGGGAGCAAGCTTGCAATTCATTTCCAATGACCATATACTGCCCTTCAGTTAACATGTAATAGTAAAGCTTAACAACTTAACCAGCCAAAAATATTACTAATCAAAGTCTCATAATGATAGTAATAATAATAATAAAAAGGAAGGAAATTAAAAAGGATAAGTAATAATAACAAATCACTAATAAATTTTATGCTATCTATATTTTAGATCGTGTCATTTCTAAATCTATATATGAATGTATACATATCTATACGCACACAAACAGGAATTTTATTATACAGTATATCATGTCTAATGTAAAAAAAAGAGGAAATAAGAAAAAGAGAGAGAGAAAAGGGGGGGTATATGTAAACAGCCCTCTGGACTGGCATACTGCCCAGACCTTATAACCCCCCAAAATCCAAAAAACAATAATAAATGAAAAGTTCCCAGCTCATGAGGCTGGGGAAGATGTCTCCCATGCCTTACTTTGAACGCCAGCTAGCCAAGCCTCCACCATTTCATGATTTAAAAACTTTTTCATCTGGCCTTCAAAAAGAATGCAAAATATAGCAGGATATTTGATATGATATTGCAGATTCATTTGTCATGCCTGATTTCTCGCCTTGGTAAATTGCCTTCTTTTGTCAGCAATTTCTTTACTATAACCCAGAAATAACATAACTTTGTCTCGTGTTGGCCCCCCCAAAAGTTCTCTCACTTCTCTTGCCAAGCGCAAAATATGATTTTTTGTAGAAACTCTTGCAAATTGAACTATAACAGTATAGGCAGTCCCTTCGATGCCATAAACTAGACCTGGAACACAGTATGCATGCTCAATATCGAATAAATAATCAGATGGCAGAGCGAGTAGCTCATGCATAAAATTATCTAAGAATTTAGACAGACATATCAGCAGGCAGATCTTCGATATCAAGGATATGCAGATTCGCTCTACAAGTATGTGCCTCCAGTTGGGAAATTCTCGCAGACAGGATATTATGGGAGGCACGCATAGCCGTCTCTTGCGCAGACACCTGGTCTTGGAGAGCATTAACCTTCAATTCCATCTTTTGCAAAGAGCTATTAATTAAATCCACAGCCCCTTGAAGGTTAGTAATAGAATGATGGATTGTATCCAGCCTCTTAGCCTGTTCTGCTAATTGAGAAGACAAAGTTTTTATCAGAGCCATCAACTCCTCTACATCTCCAGCATCTCTAGAAACTTTTGCCAAGGGAGGGGTTGGGGGAATTGTCAGTGGTCCCGCGGCTTTTTTCCTTCCCCTTGATGCTTCCATCCTCCTCTTCCGTAAAGAAAGCAAGTAAGTATAATTACAAAGAAACAGTCACTTCAACAGATTTTGCAGGTCCTCAGGTATTGTTGGTATTTTTAATTCATAAATACTTTTGGAACTCGTCAGCCCTGAAGTCTCCTAATTACATAGGAGTTTCAAAACAGCTTTGAGTAGGCGATGCTCCGGAAAACTGACCTTAGAGTCCAGCTCTTCTGCTGCTCCACAAAAGGAGTTGCTCTTCCAAGATCTTATCCAGATCGTACTCCAGCTTCCCCTTTTAATTCCAGGGGAAGATGGAAAGGTTTTTCAACCATTTAAAAGCTGTTTGAGGAGGCGACCTGTGGAGCCTCTGCACGATGCTTGCCAGGGCAACATGGCTCCTACCGGACATAATGTATATAGAATATATATATTAAATATATAATATAATGTATATATTTCTTAGGACCGTGCATGGACCCCGTGCTTCACTTCGGACCGATTTGGACTCCATCTGGATCTGAAGTAATATTCAGATATCTGAATCATTTAGTTTTGACGTTTTCCCATTGACTTTCGTTGGAAAACACAAACAGCCATAACGTTTCAATTTTCAGTACAAATAAATGAAATACGGGAACCTGGCAGACCCCATGGAAGGGATTCCATCTGTCAAATTTCAGACAGTTTTGGCCCTCTGGATTTTGTGCTAGGCGCAGGTGACAGTCGATCTTTTCGACAAAAAATCTTAAAGCAAAGAGCTTCAAGAGGAAGACAGACAGAGAAAACAAATAAGATGGTCGAATAAATTAGAAAGGCGGGGGGCAGGGAGCCAAACGACAAGCCAAGAGGTACTAAATGTTTCTGTTTTTTAAATAAATAATCTAGACGAAAGCAAGGGAATCATTGAGAGGGCAGGGTGGGAAAGAGTCCAACAAACACACACACACCACACATTTAGCCAAATAACTTCAGATCTCCAGATCTCTCACACAATGAGCAAATGCAGGTGTTTTTCTCCAATATATCCAATATCTCCCCCCCCCCCCGTCACTGATTGGAGACTGCTGGGTTATGTTCAGCCCTAATTTGGCAACTAGAGTTGCCATTTGCCAAAGCTCACTCCTCCTTCTCCTCTCCTCTCCCCTTCCCTGATCTTTCTCAAGTTGATACATTGTGGAGACAGGCTGTCTGGGCTGCTCAGAAGGCATCAGAAGAACTCGGAATCTCCGAGGCAAGCCGAGGCATTTTGTCTGTGACCTGCTTCACTTCGGAGTGCCTCGGTGCGGCTCTGATTTGCATCAGATTGCATCAAGGCACCCCCAAAGTGCCCCGATTTGCTTGGGGATTTGGATTTGGCACCGAAGCGATGCACAACCCTAGTATTTCTTGTCTATTTTCATTATTTATGTTCCACCTTTCAGGATGCAAATCCTTCGTAGGTGATTTGCAGGTAAAGCCTACGTGCAATAATAAAATTGGACATGAAGGGAGCAGGGGAGTGCTGGATGGCCAGCTGCCCCCACAAACCTTGCACGCTGTACACACTTCCAGGTGGCCCATCCTTGGCATGGAGCAGAGGCAGGTGTGCACCCTGCCCAAACCTCCACAATATTACTGACCGACCATTAATGATTTCAGTATTTTATTTTCAGAGCCTTTATTTCTGCAGCAACAAAACCCACCCACTTATTGCGTACCACAGAATCCTACTTGGACCTTGCAAAATGTCTGAAGCATCCACCTGTGAAGACACTCTCCGTGTTTCCCAACCTTGGGTCCCCGGTACAATTCAATTTCCCCCCTGCAATCAGCTATGGATGATAGGAGTTGTGCTCCAAGCAACATCTGGGAATTCAAGGTTGGGAAGAAGGTCAGGTGTGGGCAGGCTTCAAGTGTGCTGGATCATCTTCAGTGTTTTCTGGCACCCTGAGAATGTCCTACTATAGCCTGCACCTTCAAATGAAGTGTTTTGTGCACAGCAGGAGGCCATTCTGAGTAACAGAACTGAATAGAGCCCACAAGCCTTGGACACAAACTCCCACTCCTGGAAACATCCACATTTTCTTCTTTTTTCAGCAATATAATGTAGGCCTAGGGGGGAGACATTTGTTGCTGCTATTATTATATAACTGGGAGTCAGACATGCTTGCTGATCCACTGCAGATCACCCAGAGATCTACCAGTAGATCTAGACCTACCTTCATCACCTGCGTCTTAGATGAACTGTGCTTAAGGCAGGACAGAAGGACGTTTCTTAGTAATTACCAGACTGTCAACATGAAACCAAATGATTCACTGTCAACATGAAACCAAATGCTTTTCAACATGAAAGCAAATGATTAGCTACTTGCAGAAAACAGCTCAAATTGAAGCCAGAGAAGATCCCTCAAGTATCTGACTGTAATAATGGGTTGAAGCCAGTCCTGACAAGCTTCTGAAGCTCATATATCAAACAAGGAAATGTTGAACAGCAGCAGTATCACTGATGTGTATCCCTGGAAGAAGCCCTCTATTCTGAAACCAAAGCAGGCAAGCATCTCTCCCAGAACCTTCTTGTGGAAACATACAGCAGAATTGCATCAAGCTCTGATGAGGCAAAACTTTGGAAGTCTTCTGCCTTTGTGTAAGAATAACTGCCAAGTGGTGAATTCCCACTGACAATTAGATCTCCCTGCCTGTAATGCTCTTGGCTCTTCCTTAGGCATTGTCAAGTGGCACGTGGTCCTCAGCATCCTCTGGGTGGCCTGAGGCAGGATCCAAAAAGGCAGCAGCAGCAGCGAAGGCAGCAGCAGCACAAGGAAACTTTCCCCCATAGCTCAGCAACACAAAGAACTCGAAGAAGAGTGGCTTTTACAGGGCCTAGCAGGGGAATTAGATCTTAGCAAGAAATGAACAGACATCAAGTGATCAGACACCGCCCCAGCCCTACACAGAAGGTCTCAGTGCATATTTATATTAAGCATGCTTTTTTCATGGATTTCTTTGTTACTGATTTGCTGGATGGAAACCCATGGGATTCCTTAGCAACTCCTGTCGTTTTAATAATTCCAGGCTAGAGAAAGAACAGCAGGTCCAGAGCGCTAGACTCTCTTTGCTCTTTGGAGGGAGAAAAACAGGTCTGTGTCACTCGTTGCTTCTCTGCAAGCCGACTGAACTTGACGTTGGTTGTCCAGTTCTGCCCTTTGGTCTCTGTAAATCCGAGCGCCTAAATCCAAGATGGAGTCTGGTCTTGTGTCAACGTTCATTAGCCCAGACTGATAGCTTGGCATGTTGGGCATGGCGGGCATCCCTGCTGATGTCTTACTGTTGCATGTGAGAAAACGTCATCTCTGGCGCTGTGGAGCTGAGTTGGCTCCCTGGATTTCAAGAGACCTTTGGATTATGAAGCAGGCTGGATAATGGCTAGAGCAAAGTGGTGCAAATGTGACTGAACACAGGTGAGAGCAGACTGTCATGCCTTCCATGTGGTGGTGGCAGCGAAGAAGGACACCTTCATAGAAACATGGAATCATAGAATAGTAGGGTTGGAAGGGGCCTATAAGATCACCAAGTCCTACCCCCTGCTCCATGCAGGAATCCAAGTCAGAGTACTATCGGGACTAGGGGGGAGAGCCAACTTGCCTAACCGTGCTGCTAGTGACAGCAGCACCTTGCCCACCTCTGCCCCTGTCAGCACCCCGAAGATGCCTCATATTGCACTGGATTGTTTTGACACACAGTGCAATGGTATTGGAATAAGAAGTTAATTAATATAAATAATATGTTTATAGTGCTTTCACTACTGTATTCTGATGTCGACATATTGCTTTGCTGGACCACAACACAAGCAAACACACACACACACACACACACCAGCAAAAGAAAAGCAAATGCAGAACTCCCTAAAAATTATTATTTTATTATTTTATTTTAAACTAATAATTGTAAAAATTATTAGTTTTTAAAAAAAACATTATTTTCTATTTAATTTTCTTTGAAGGAAGACATGTAAAGTTAAGAAATACAGGAGGATGGTGGAGGGGATAAAATAAGAGCCAAGAGCAATTTATGTTTTGGGAGGATCAGGATGGAAAAGAAACAGATGGTTCACTTCATAAAGTGTGTGTGTGGGGGGGGAGCCAAACAATAATTATTATTTTATTATTTTATTTTAAACTAATAATTGTAAAAATTATTAGTTTTTTAAAAAATCATTATTTTCTATTTAATTTTCTTTGAAGGAAGACATGTAAAGTTAAGAAATACAGGAGGATGGCGGAGGGGATAAGATAAGAGCCAAGAGCAATTTATGTTTTGGGAGGATCAGGATGGAAAAGAAACAGATGGTTCACTTCATGAAGTGTGTGTGTGTGTGGGGGGGGGAGCCAAACAATAATTATTATTTTATTATTTTATTTTAAACTAATAATTGTAAAAATTATTAGTTTTAAAAAAATCATTATTTTCTATTTAATTTTCTTTGAAGGAAGACATGTAAAGTTAAGAAATACAGGAGGATGGTGGAGGGGATAAGATAAGAGCCAAGAGCAATTTATGTTTTGGGAGGATCAGGATGGAAAAGAAACAGATGGTTCACTTCATAAAGTGTGTGTGTGTGTGGGGGGGGAGCCAAACAATAATATAATATATGCCTTTATTTTAGAATTTAGAAAGAACAAAAAAACTAAATGGCTGAATATTAATTAAAAAGGGTGGGGGGAATGGAGCAATAAGTTAATGCTTGTTAATGCTTGTTTTTAAAAATCGAGATAAGACTGGCTTTTAAAAAATCTGGAAAAGATAGAGTTGAATGACAAAATGACAAGGAATAGAACAAGCAGCAGTGAGGGCCAAACTTTAAAAAACAAAACAACCCCCCCCCCAGCCTTTTCCAGAGTCCCCAACCAACCACCTCGCACCATGAACAATGGAAAGGCAGGGTGGATGGGTGGGAGAGAGTGAAGGAACAAGTGAAGAAAAAGCTAGTAATGATTGTTTTCAAAAAAAAACTTGGAAAAACAGAGTGGAATGACTACAGAACAAACGACTTGGAGGAAGGAAGGAAGGAAGGAATAGAACAAGGCAGCTGCTGAGTGCCAAACTTAAAAAACAAACAGTCCCGACTGACCGCCTCATGCAAGAACCGAAGGAACAAGCTCAGAAGAAACTAGCTAATGACAATGTTTGCTTTTAAAAATCTTGGAAAGACAGATTTGAATGGAGAAGGAAGGGATATAAGAAGAAGCTGCAATGACTGCATGGACACCCCCCAGATTGAACCAAACAAACACAGCCCTCCCCCAAATGACCACCGCACACACTAAACAAACACAGCCTTTTGCCGATGTATGTTGTACATCGCCCAGAGTGGCTGGGTGACCAGCCAGATGGGCGATTAATAAATTTAATAATAAATAAATAAAATAAATATATATACCCCTCTCCTCCACCACGGTCTCTGATTGGAGACTGCTGGTGTAGGTTCAGCCCTAGAGTTCCCATTTGCCAAAGGACACTCGCTTCTCCTCCTCCGTTCACCTTCCCCCTCCCTCATCCTCCTCTTCCTGCCTCCGCCTGATCTTTCAGAGGTTGATACATTTTGGAGACAGCCTGTCTCAGTTGCTCAGAAGAGACAGAAGAGCTACGAATCTCTGAGGAGAACAAGGCGCCTCATGGAGGAGGCGCTTTGCCCCAGGTGCCTTGGTGCTGATCTGCTTCGTATCATGATGAGGCACCCCCAAATCAGCCTGCTTCACGTCGTTATTTGGGCTTTGTACAAAGCGGTGCACAGCTCTACTTCAGATGCGTTGGATTGCAGTTCCCATTGTTCCAGCACCATGAGTCTATACTGAGATTTTTCTGAACTGACTACATTAAAAAGGAGAGATGAGAACTCTGCATAATCAGGGATTCCAGTGTCAGAATTCGTTGCCTTAGACAAAGGTAATAGTTCCCACACGAAAAAGAGGTGTGAGGCCTTCTCTGTTACTGAAGCTCCTTCATTATTTACACATATAGAATGACATCTCAGTAGGAAATAACAGAAATATTAAAAGGATACAAAGGAATCCTGCAGTGAAGCCCAGTATCCCTCACTCTCTATTATAAGCCCCATTGGCTCCAAACTTTGGGACAGGTAGTTTGTCCCAGGCAGGCATGCAAAACCTTGGAAGTCCTCTTGGCCCCCTCTGAAAGATGCTCCTTCTCTGTTATCCAGACCTTGCAACACCCGGCCTTATCTCTCTTGCGGAAAGTTCTCTCTCGTTCCGAGCCTTTCTGGCACCGATTAATAAGGCCGGGTGTCTTCCTCGCCATCTTCCGGCTGTCTCAAGCTTTGCAACTTGTTCCGGGGAAGATGAAGGAGGGAGCCTGGGCTGCAATCTGTGAGAAGCCCCCACCCCGGCTTTGACATGGCAGCTGCCAATCTTGCATCTAGGGCTGGGCTCAAGGGCCAAAGCCCAGGGCCCTGCGGCTCTTGGGAGGGGGCAAATTACCACCCCGAGGGCGACAAGGGAGGCGGCGGCAAAGAATCCCAACTCCTGGAGCAAACCGGGGCTGACTGTGCTCACAGCCGCGTCCATTTTCTTCTTACTTTTAACAACGTTTTGAAGTCAGGAGGCAGATGGCTGGGCTTGCACATGGGGACAGATTATTATTTGTGCTTTCCTACTACGAGATGGTGCTCAGGCCCAAGTAAATCCATTCAGCATCAGGGCAGAAGAAACAAATGCTATTTTATTCTTCTCGCCTTCCTGGCGCTATGATTACATCAAACCTGAACTGAGTAATTGCTCAGGCTGAGTATTTCTCATTTGTCCAGAGCTGGCAGCCCTTTCCCTCCTTCGTGTATTTGCTCTACTGTATCAGGGACAAGGATCTGTAAAGCATTTACAGGAAACAAGTCAGTTGTGTGCTCCGGAGCTGGAGAAATGCCCATGGCCGTGCAAAGAGGGGCCCCTGTAAGACCATGTAAGTCCAGGGACTGAAATTATCTAGTTGAATCATAGAATCATAGAATAGTAGGGTTGGAAGGGGCCTACAAGGCCATTGAGTCCAGCCCCCTGCTCAATGCAGGAACCGTCGCCAGCCGCCTGGCATGTGGGGAGAATGAGATTTCGCCCGGAGAAGCAGGTTGAAGCAAAGGAGGTGGGAAAAATGCCTTTGATTTGATTCAAGGGGTAGGATACATCGAAGTTTTAAAAGATTCCAGGTTCTTCGGTGGCATGTTGTAAATACAAGGACATGACATGTTCAGCTTTGCCTGGACTTGAGCCGATGAACTACTTCCACGTGCGGTACATACCAGGGCACGGGCTGGACTGACTCTCTTGCCAGTTGGACTGTATCTGGAGGTGGAAGTGACTGTGTGGGGAGATGGTGGGTTCTCCTTGGCTAGATGTCTTTCAGCAGAGGCTGATCAACCACCAGTCAGGGATGTTGTTCCTGCATCCTGCATTGCGGAGCTTGCATTGAGCAGGGGGTTGGACTAGATGACCTCAAAGATCCCTGAGTCTAAAAACCTAGGAGCTTCAGAGAGCCAGGAAGGCAAACATTTGGACCAGGGATGCAGCACGGAGATCTCTCATATAGGACTGGAGCTGGTTGCCTATAAAACTATGCCAAGGCTGAGGAGGCAGAGGTTGTTCATGGCCTCCTCCTCCACACCTTCGCCTTTATGCCTGGAGGACATTTCAGAAGCCATTGATCACCCACACCAGGTTCCCCCAAAGCCTGAATGTGTAGGGGAAGTGGCTTAACAAGCCATGGTTTGTTAGCGCTGTTGGCATCACACAACACAATAACCCATGGTTCAAGAACCCACTCTCAACGTATACCCAACTTTGACTGTGGGTTGTCATGTTGTGTGAACCCAGCCTCTGTCTCTCTCCTCTTTGCCTTCAGCATCCGGTTTCCACTCCCAGCTGTCTCCACCCCTTCCCAGCTGAAACTCACCAAGGAAGCCGATCATCTGGTTGGGCCATTCCCATCCACAGCTTCCACAACTGGGCTGATCTTATCACTGCTGAAGCTTGAAAGGAAGAGGTGAGATCATTTCTGCTGTTGATCTGTTAAGATGATAATCTGAGACAGAGCTGTATTTTCCAGTCCCCTCAAACATTTTTGATAAAGAGAGGTCTGGCAGGGTCAGGTGTATCATAACGTCATCTGCACACAATGTGGTTTTTAGCTGAGTTGCATTTACCTTGGCATCATGTATGTGGGGTGAACAATGAATAGCAGGTGGTCCGAAGCCCAGGGCAAACAGTAACAGTGAAAGGGGACAATCCTGTCTTGTCTGTCAGTTGTCTGTTCATTTCAAATTCTAGCTAGTGGCTCTGAATATATGGCTTTAAAAATTGAGGTGCAGCATAAACCATTTCCATAAATTGAAGCAAACAAACAAGAAAAAATTCCACCCAAATGCCTTAGCAGCATCCAAGAATAAAAGCGACGTATTGAGCTTAAGTGTCATTTATGATTAATTGCTTTCCTTGTATTTGTGTTAGAGCTAGGTGTATATTTTTACCAATTATATCGTTTTAATCTGGAAGCTAAAATCCCAGTCATAATTTTGTAATCTGAATTTAATACGGGAATTGGCCTATATCATTCTAGTCTTTCCGGATCCTTCCCTTCTCTTGGGATAAGCACTTTCTTTGCTTGGTTCCAGCTCTATGGAATCACAGCCTCTCTTAAGGAAGCATGAAAAATATTTTCAGTACTGTGATCCATCCATGAGTAAATAGTGATAGAATTCAACCCCCAATATAGTTTCCCCATATAAAACAAGATTAGTTTCCCCATATAAAACAAGATCTCCCCAATTCTTTTATTTGCCAGGGGGATTATATTACTTAGGGAGCAATCCTATGCAGATCGGTGGTTGCCTCCAAGCCTGGGGGTGACCGCTTATCAAGGGCAGGGTGGGAGCGGTGGTGAGGAGCGGATGCTTTCACGGCTAGACAGCTGACTTTGGCTGTCTAGCTGTGGGACCTCGGAGCGTGGGGAGAGGCAGCCGGACAACACACAGGATATGTCATACCAGCATTTCCGCCCCCAGGCCCGCCCCTGGGAACACCCCATTTCCCCTGCTCTGCACTGCTCTTCTGAGTGCGGAGCATGGGGCCAATCCGAGCTGCCCACGAGGCGGCACGGGTGGGGGTGGAGGTCAGTTCTCCGGGAACCGACCTATCCTATGACTAGCGGCCATGGGATTGCACCCTTAATGGTCGAAACTCCAGATTTCTGGTGATGAGTGAAAGGCACACTACACATACTCAGACGGACTCCCTTTAATAGTTTCCCATTTTGCAGGGCTGGTTCTTTGGCATTCAAAACAGCTTGAGCCCTGCTTTCTCTTCTCTTCCTGAGAAGGAGGACAAGGCGGGGTCTGAACCTTGCCAGTTGGGCTTGAGGTGACGAATGTACTCCTGAACCCACGGCTGCCGGGGATCAGCACAGATCCGCTCGTTCTTTTTCGTGATGAATCTGTAAAGAGAAATGCTTGTTTTTAGTGCTGAGTTAGAAGCTAGAAGCCTGCAATCCTAGACACGTCGTTTACGTGGAAACTTGATTCCATCCAATTCAATGGGACTTACTTCTGAGTAAGTGTGCGCAGTAGGATTACATCCATAGAGAATTTTCTCACCGATGCTATGGTAACAAAGGGTGTAGTCCTAAATGCATGCTTACTAGAGACCCAAGAGTGCTTCCAGATGGAGAGGTCCTAGCTGATGTCAGGGTTGCCTCTGAGCACATAGAGCGGTGGAGCAGTTCAGATTCTGAGGAAGAGCTGCAAAATGTGGAGGAGGAACTTTCCCAGGCTTCAGAGGCACAGCTGGACAGAGGGCCCCCCACCCCCCTTCTCACATCCCTGTGATAGGTAACAAACAGGGGGAAACAGGGGCAGGAAAATTTGAACTCTTAGATGCCGGGCGCAGACACAGACGCAGACACAAGCGGGAGGTGGCAGGGGCAGAGCTTAGGCGGTCTGCCCGACTGGCTCGGCGTCAACAGCTGCATCTAGAGGTGTCACAGGAGAGAGGGAGACCTTCCCCTCCCACCCCTTAAGTTAGGATAGTTTGCCGCCTTTTCCCAGATGGTGGCCAACGTTCGCAGCTTCCTTTTGAACTCCTTGAAGGGTTTTCCTTTGTAGTCTGGGAGTCGCTAGCAATTTGCATCTGCAGACCTCATTAGAGTAAATGGATTAAAGCTGTGGAATAAAAGCCTCTTGTCTTTTGGAGTTCTCAGCAGGGCAAAAGGGGAATCCTGACAGTTAGCACTAGCTATCAGAATGAGTCGCATAGCTACTCCCTCTGTTCTTAACAGTTTTTCCACCGTCAGAAAAAAGATGGAAGAAGCAGGGGGGAAACACAGGAAGATTACAAGTGGGGTCTGGACCTGTAAAATTCCACTAATGAGGCAGAGCAATTACATGGTCAAAGCACCCACAGTTGCATTGAACTGAGTTGCACGGCAAACCACAGCTACACCTGCTGAAATTCCCTTGCCATGCTTCCCCTTATGACCTGGACCGCCTGAGCAACTCCTTAAGGATCTCTTGCCTCCTTAACAATCCCACCTTCCTTCTTTTGTCCTCCCCTTCCCAGTAACGTGCGGTTTAGGCTGTAGGTATGGGGTGATTGACACTCCAGACACAGGGTTTAACCACAACAGTTTACTGGTAAATTAAGGCAAGCAAATCACAACTAAAGGTATTTACATAATACAGCTGAGTGATACAAAAGGCATTAAGAGAAAATAAAAGTTGCAAAATGCAAGTTCCTTTACCCTAGCTGTACTTAGACTCCTCCAGGCTGCTTCTTCCTGCCTGCTCTTCAGGCTCTGGTCTCCCTGATTCTACTCTTACTGGCTCTCTCACTCGCTTTATATACCCTCCTCCCTCAAAACCAGATGAACTGTTTCAAACCTGAAGAAATGGAACTTAAAGAAACAAAAATAAATAAATGAACTTAACCAGGGAAATGAAACTACTCTTCTCGGGGATATCCCCCCCACCACAAAAAAAAATCCAGGCCCCTAGACCTGACCTTTTCCCTTGCCTCTGTAGGCCTCAAACCTTCCCATCCGTCTTTTGCACAAATACTTACAGAGCAGGAGCCCTGTCCTCTTTTTCAACTAGCCACCCCACAAACCACCTGAAACCTGAAATGCAATGGTGCAAAATGGCTCTGCCACCCTGCATCTCCTCAGACGGGATGTGAGACTGAGCTCTAAGGCTTGCCTAAGTCCACGCCCTGAGTTCAGGGCAAGTTGAGGTTCAAAGTGACCCCCAGGGTGCTTCCAAAGAAAGGGGCCTGGGTGCTAATAGCCAGAAGGCATTGTGCAGCCATTCTATCCTTCCCTTCCTTCAATGGATTTTCTGCAGTAAAAAGGAAAAAAAAGATGGAAGAAGCGGTGGGAAAACACGGGAGGGAAGACAACAGTATCTGTGCATGCACCCTGCCCCCCCGCCAACATTCTATGAATGAGGCAGTGTAAATGCTCCTCAAAAAGATTAAGGGAGGTCTGTAAGTGGTTGATGAGCAGGACAGAGGATTAGCCACAAAAATAAAGCTGGCTGCAATGGATCAAAGGATTTTTAAAAACAGCAACAAATAAATCTGGTATTTGCCAGTTTCTAACATGCATGGTTTACCATAATTTTGTCGCACTTACATGACTCCTGGCTTGGGGCACCAGGCGCTTGAGTACTCATAAGATTTCAGGTTTTTTAATATAATATTTTTTTTCTCGGTGTACGTCACACAGCAGTTGCCAGGCCCAGACTTGGCTGAAAAAGAAAGGGGGGCAAAATAACTTAATGGTTTCTCCCTGCGCTTTGTCTCCTCTTGAACTACCCATCTTACATAGCCTCACACGTACTGGGATCAGTGGGAGAGCACTGGCTTTGCACGCAGAAGGTCCCAGGTTTGATCCCCGGCATGAGCTGAGAAAGACCACCACCTGAAACCCTAGAGGGCGGCTGTCAATCACTGCAGGCAATCCCAAACCATATGGACCAGCCATTAGGTGGCTTCATTATATTCCCAATTTTCTAGGACATAGATTTGATTTTATTGCCCTGAGTCTGGCCTTTCTGTGGAGCAACATGAAGCAGTAGCTTCAGGCGGCAAGGAGCAGATCCCTTATCACAGCTACTACCGCTGGAGGGCCTTCAAAAAAAAATCTCCAGTCCATAGAAGGCTATCAGTGGCTAGATGCTACCTCCAGTATCACAGGCAATGTGCCTATGTACACCAGCTGTTGGGGAACATGGGTGACAGGGTGCTGTTACACTTGTCTCCTGCCTATGGGTTTCCCGTGGGCAGCTGGTTGGCCACTGTGTGAACAGAATGCTGGGCAAGATGGGCCTTTGGTCTGATCCAGCAGGGCTCTTATTATGTTCCACAGCTCCACAGGGCTCCATAATTTTGACTTTTCACTTCGGGCGTGAAAATATATCAAAATCTAGATTTTTCCAGAGTGTTTAAGATTCTTGCTTGCCTGATTTGATGTGCACTCGCTCTGCAGTTCAGGTGCTTTATGTGTGTAGCCAATAATAGTATTGATGTTTACTAGCTTACCTACTACCACAGATGCATCTGGAGATCAGTTAATGCAAACCTGTTTATCATGTGATGGATCCCCCCAGAAAGAGCCATCTGCATTCAGATGAACAAATTCAAGCAAAGTTACATCATCAGAAGAACATCAGAAGAGCCCAGCTGGACCAGACCAAGGGTCCATCTAGTCCAGCATTCTGCTCACACAGGGGCCAACCAGCTGCCCACGGGAAGCCCACAAGCAGGGCATAAGTGCAAGAGCACCCTCCTGCCCATGTTCCCCAGCAACTGGTATACACAGGCACAGTGCCTCTCTGATACTGGAGGTAGCACATAGCCATCAGGACTAGTAGCCATTGATAGCCTTCTCCTCCAGGAATTTATCTAACCCCCTTTTAAAGCCATTGTCAAGGACTTACTCTGGAAGGATTTACTTTGGAGGATCTGCCTTATGCCTCCATTGATCACACAGGCTGTATGTGCTTTCCCCCATCCACCAAGGGGATTGTGTCCACTGAGGTGACGGGAGTTTACAGTCTGCTTTTCTTTTGGTGAAAGGAAGAGTCTATCATGCCTTTCTCCCACCTGGTTCAACCTGGAAATCTTGGCTGCCGTTGGCTGAAGTGGTTGTGTGAACTGAGCTTTACTTACTTACTTACTTACTTGCTTATTTACAACATTTGTATACCACTCCACATCTAAACAGATTCCAGACTGGTGAACAACAAGAGATAAAATGATGCAAAGATAGAAAGAATAAAACATCATATTAAAATTATTCTTGTTTAAAAAAACAGAATGCCAATATAAAAACCGTGCTTTCAGTCTAGACAGTACGGAAGCAACCAGCCATACAGAGACGGCACCAGTTTTGCGTTTGAACATGGAGTGATGCAGAGAAAGGGAAGAAAATGAAGACTTACCACGTTGATCCTGACCTTGAGTCAGTTTGGTGGCTGGATCTGAGAGAAAGAGAGAGGGAGGGGGCTTAGTGGGTTTTCTCTCCTTGGACTGCCCATCCCATAGCCAAGGATTTTGAGATCTCCACACTGTGGAATCTTCTTTTCTGGCATGTAACTTGGCTGGATTTTCCTAGTGCTGGCCTTACCATGGAGCTGCATGAAGCAGTTACTTCAAGCAGCAGGAAGCTCCCATAATCTGGACTCTATTCTCCCTTGCATACCCTTCCAGTTGAGGAGAGCCAACAGCCAGCCAAGGTAAAAGAACTACCTGCAGTACCTGAAAACTCTTCCCTGTCCTCCTGGGAGATGCTCCAGTCTGTACCCGTGCTGAGTTCATCACACAGAGGAGCTGTGCATGGACCCCTGCCCGGTTCCAAGCCAGACAGCTCTTGGCAGTCCCAGAACTTGTGAGCTGAACCATCGTGCTATGCCACCAGATTCCAAGAGAATGTGCCTCTTTTAAGAACATTCCAGTTCCATTGTATAGATACCCCAGGAATGATGGTGCACAGCACAGACATTGCTAACTGCAGACTCCCAGTTCTTCTGGAGATGATTGCCATCTTACACCAAGGTGCATAGCTCTCTATAAAGCATTTTAAACATTTAAAAAATGGATGGCCCTCATCACGTTCCCCCATTTCAAAGTGTTTCACCCCTGGTTATCTAATAATAAGCAGAGGGACAATCAGGGATAATAACTAAAGAGTGTCAGAGACTGGGCCTGTTTGCATGTCGTGGTGGCAAATCGTGGGTTTATTAACCCTCAGTTTGCTGGGACATGCACTGCCTGCAAGCCGCTTCCAGTTTCTGTAAACAACCTCCAATTGGCAGAATGTGATGTCTGAACCCAAACCAATGGGTTGTTAAGAGGCTAAACAACCCAGCAGTTAACCCATGGCTTGTTGCTGGGTTGACCACTGGGTTGCTTAGCCCCTAAACAACCCATTAGTGTGGTCTGGACATCACACTCTGATTGTGCCAATTGGAGGTTGTTTACAGAAAACAGAAGCAGCTTGCAGGCTATGGATATCCCCGCAAATCTTGGGTTAATCAACCCACAATTTTACCACCATGACATGCGAACCAGGTCATGGAGGTCAGAGACTGAGCTATGTGTGCAGGTGGAAGGGTTGCTCTGGGACTGCAGAGCTGAAGGGGAGCAGGCTTTGGGCTCTATCAGCCAGGGGACAAAGAGCTGATTACAAATAAACATTAAATAAGAGAAGAATTGACTCACAGGGGTCATCGGTAGCCAAGGCAGAGGAGACGATGACTAGGAGAAAGGCCAGGGCAGCCAGAGAGATCTTCATGTTGGGTGGAGCTGAAGAATGGATTTTTTCGTTGCTGTTGTTCAGCCGTTCAGTCGTGTCCGACTCTTCGTGACCCCATGGATTACCGTTTCCCATACTCCTTCTCTGTCGCTTTGGTGCTTGGTACCCAAAGTTTTTTATAGACGATTCTGGCTGCAGCTGTGGAAAATATTGCGGGGAGGATGCATGACACCAGAGTTTCCATCTCCAGTATGCAGACGTGACATCATGGGATGAACGCCTTCAGGCAGTTGTAGGACAGAGCAAAATATCAGCCAGATCACCAGTTTGGTGACTGATAGCGAGGAAGCCATGCCCAAGATACCAAGGCAGGATATGGACTCATCACGGGGCTTATCGGTGGCATCATTTTCTAGGCTTTCTGGAGAAGAGGCTTGATAAGAGCCCTTTTTTGGGCACTGATGCAGGTCAAAGATGTCAGAACTATCAACAAAGGGTAGCAGACCTAAGAAGCAGATAAGCAACCATTAAAAAGTCACAACAACAGTCTGATAAGGGGTAGACCAGATTCCCCAACCTGGTGCCCTCGAGACATGTGAGACTAAATTCCCTGGGGAAGGCTGGAGAAGACTGTTCAACATCCACGAAGGCTTGCTCCGACCACCATTGTGCCCTGTTTGTTTTCTAGGCCTGGTTTTACTCCTTATCTACCATTTGTGCACAGTGAAAGGTGCATGTGAAGACTCTTCCCTTCACCGGGTAAGGGTGAAAATGAAGTGCATCAGGGACTTTTGGGATGATTACAACAGCACCTAATAGCACATTGTATCCAATGGTGCATCCAGACAGAGGGCTGCTGAGCACTACCAATCATATAATCATAGAACAGTATGGTTGAAAGGGACCTATAAGACCATTGAGGCCATAGCCCTGCTCAGTGCAGGAATCCAGCTGGTCAAGGTATACCTGACAGATGGCTGTCCAATCAAAAGGCATTGTGCAGCTATTTCATAGAATCATAGAATAGTAGGGTTGGAAGGGGCCTACAAGGCCATCGAGTCCAACCCCCTGCTCAATGCAGGAATCCAAGTCAGAGCATCCCTGGCAGATGGCTGTCCGGCCTCGTCTTGAAGGCCTCCAGTGGGGGAGAGCCCACCATCTCCCTAGAGAATGGGTTCCATTGTCGTATTGCGCTAACAGTCAGGAAGTTTTCTCTGATGTTCAGCCGGAATCTGGCTTCCTGTAAGTTGGGCCCATTATTCCGTGTCCTGCACGCTGGGATGATCGAGAAGAGATCCTGGCCTTCCCCTCTGTGACAACCTTTCAAGTACTTGAAGAGCGCTATCCTATCTCCCCTCAGTCTTCTCTTCTCAAGGCTAAACATGCCCAGTTCTTTCAGTCTCTCTTCATAGGGCTTTGTTTCCAGTCCCCTGATCATCTTTGTTGCCCTCCTCTGAACCCTCTCCAGTTTGTCTGCATCCTTCTTAAAGTGTGGTGCCCAGAACTGGACACAGTACTCCAGAGGAGGCCTAACCAGTGCTGAGTAGAGGGGAACTAGCACTTCCCGGGATTTGGAAGCGATGCTTCTATTAATGCAGCCCAAAAGAGCATTTGCCTTTTTTGCAGCCACATCCCATTGTTGGCTCATATTCAGCTTGTGATCGACAACAATTCCAAGATCCTTCTCGCTTGTAGTGTTGTTGAGCCATGTATCCCCCAATTTCCTCCTTAATGGATGCTTTGACTTGGATTCCTGCATTGAGCAGGGGGTTGGATGGTCTTATAGGCCCCTTCCAACCCTACTATTCTATGATTCTGTGATTTTTTTTCTAAAATCAAAGCAGAGCAGATGAAAGCAAAAGGCAGGGGAGAGTCCTCAGCAATATGAGGTGGCTGTCAATTCCTCAGCTATTGAGGAGTCAGGAACCTCTGCCGAGGTAAACCAGGGAGTTAGAGAAGTCAAGGCCAGGAAAGACGATCATTGTCCAAAATCGCAGCATGAAGTCCTTATAGCCCCTCTTGCTGGGCAGAATCAGTAGCCAGTTTGCCTGGACACAGTACCCAAAGGACCTTCAAACCATTCACTGCCCAGGGAGAAGCTCCAACTTTGAGCCCTCATGGCTCAGTATTGGCAATTCCAGAACTTGGGACTGAACCATTCTTAACCAGTGTGGTATGCCATCTTTCTCAGAGAATGCACCTCAGTTTAAAACATCCCTGTTCCCCTGAATGTCCATTCTCCAGGCCCAAGGAATAGGCACTACTAAATCCTATGGACTTCCCATTCTTCTGAAGATGGTTGTTGTTTTGCACCAAGATGCATAGCTGCCCATAAAGCATCGCTTAAAAATAAATAAATAGAAAAGCTGATGGACTTGATCATGCTTCCCCATGCCAAAATGGTCTTCTCTCCGATTTCCCTCCACTTATTAAAGGGCTTCCGTTTCCATACCTCATTTTAAAGTTCAGAGGCTGACATTTTCACAGGTGGAAGAGAAGAACTGACTCGCTAGGGCAAAGAGTGGCAGAGGCAAAGCCGGTCATGCCAAGGAGAAAGACAAAGGCAGCCAGAAAGATCTCCATCTTGGATGAATAGTGCATTAAAGGCCGTTCCAAACTCCTTTCCCTACGCTGTGATGCTCCGTAGTTCCTGACGCTCCCCCCTGCTCTCTTTTTTGTAGAGGATTTGAGCTGCACTCATGGAAAATATTCTGGAGAGTAGGAATGGCACCAGAGTTTCCATCTCCAGAATGTGGAGGTGACATTATGGGAGAAATGGGAGAACAAGAGGTATGGCAAAAGACCCCTTAGTTCGGTTCGTTGCTTAGCTGATGGTCCAATAAATCAACTAGACACGGGTAAGCTTCTGGATCAGACACGTGTTTATTACGAGGCTCGCAGGCGCTCTGTCGGCAAAGGGGCAGAGAGCCCCGAATGTTCTGTGGGGCAGACTTTTATAAAGGGAAACACGTCACATATAGGGAAGAACTCTAGCCATGCTCCATTAGACACATTACTTGGAGGCTTACACACACCCTCTGTCATCTGGAGAGGAGCGAAATGTTCTTTTCCCTGGTCATGATGGACACTTGCCAGCTACTGACACTCAGTTACTGCACCAAGTACAATGTTATCAGCCTGCAGCCTGGGGAGGAATCTATCCTCCCTTATAATTCTCAGAGAAACTGCTGACAGGCTGTAATTTGCTTCTTACAGACTACGGTGCCAACACAAGGTGGGCCAGTGTACAAACATGGAGCAACTCTGGTTCACACTAAACACAAGCGCAAGCATCTGTTGAACACTTTATGCAGATGTCAGCGGCACTCTTATAACTGCGTTGCTATTCTGGGGTACACACAACACATTAGGGGTGAGATTAAAGGATTCTTTCCACAGAGGCAAGACAGTTTCCACACCACCCCAGTGGCTGATAGCGAGGGAGCGACACCTAAGATATTGGGGCACGATATGAATGCATCGTGAGGCCTAACGGTGGAATCTTTATGGTTTTGCGCAGAAGAGGATTGATAAGAGCTGATTTGTGTGCTAATACTGCTGTTGCAGCTCCAAATCCCAACTCTGCATGCCTATTTCCATGTAAACAGATTGTTCAGTTGCATCAGCAGTGTCAGAAAAGTGGCAGGCCTCCAAGGCAGCTAAGCAAAGAAGTTGCAACAGCCCGATAAGGATTAGGGTGTTTTAAGATTCACCGATGGCTGGCTCAGGCCACCATTTTGTCCAGCTTGTTTTGCAGGTGGAAAGTCCTCATGTCTCCCTTTCCACATGGAAAGAAGGAAGGAAAGAAAGAAAAATGATTTTTAAAGGGTAGATGAGGGTAACTAGCACCCCTCAGAGCCAATGGGAAGAAGAGATGGGAGGAGAGAGCCAATCAGGATGCAGGCCCTGCTAAGTCCCAGCCTCCATGCGCTGAGATGAACTGACGGGAGACTCTGAGGGTGCCAAAGATGGTGCTTCTGTCTTTGGGCACAAATAATTTGCCTCTGAAGATGTAAAAGAGAGCATGTCCTACCCAACTTAGACTTGTATTTCCCTTTTCAATAAGCATTGGGGTGGATCTAGGAGTGCGCGTTTCCTTAAATGTTATTAAGGATTGAGGTCCTTTAGACCCGCTAATTCATTTAAAAGTTCTGTCTGACGGTGGAATTTTTAAATGGAAGTAGCAATGAAGTTGGCAGCTGAATAAATTGTCCCTTCTCCCCTCAAGCTGTGTGTGTGGTGAATACTGAGAGACGCTTTCAGCTTATCTGATATGGGCAGATATTTTTTTTCTGGTGGAGGGGAAAAAACTCCTCTTGGTCGAAGGCCTTTTGTGCTTTTGTGCATGTGTTTGATTCTTGCGCGCTGCACCGTCCCGCCTTCCCCACTTCCAGCTTCTCCCAACAGGGCTAGCTGTCCACGGGTCCTTTTCCAAACGACTCCACGTTGCAACATCATAACTGGCCCCTTGGGCATGTTTCTTTGGGCAGTCACTGCATGGCAGAAGTTGGTAGCTCTGCATCTGGCCTTCCTTTGCACACAGCGCATAGTTGAACTATGGAATTTGCTACCACTAGACGTAGCGATGGCACCAATTTGGATGGCTTTAAAAGGTTAAATTCCTGGAGGAGAAGGCTACCAATGGCCACTAGTCCTGATGGCTCTGTGCCAGATCCCGAGTCAGAGGCACTGTCTGTGCCTATGTGCACCAGTTGCTGGGAGTATGGGCGGTGATAAGAGGGAAGGTGCTGTTGCACTCGTGTCCTGCTTGTGGGTTTCCCATGGGCAGCTGACTGGCCACGGTGTGAACAGAATGCTGGACTAGATATTCTTTAACCACCCTGTCAAAATGACTCAAATGCTTATGTGTGAGCCATATAGTCTGATCTATTCATGATTATGGGTGGCTGCCGAGAGAGAGATTTTCTAAGTGGCACGCGTCCATATCATGCACATAACGTCCGTGTGCGGCTGCCCTTGGAATCTATTTGGAAACTTCAACTAGTACAGTGTGGTGTAGTGGTTAGAGTTGGACTAGCACCAAAGAGCCCAAATTCAAATCCCTGCTCAGCTATGAAGCTCAGTGGATGAACTTGGACTTGTGATTATCCGTCAGCCTGATCTACATCGCAGGCTTGTTGTGAGGATAAAATAGAGAGAGGGTGAACTACATACAATGCCTGGAGTTCGGCGAGAGTGACGGACTGGGAGCTGGGAGATCCGGGTTCTAGTCCCCACTCGGCCATGGAAGCTCACTGGGTGACTTTGGGCCGGTCACAGACTCTCAGCCCAACCTACCTCACACGGTTATTGTTGTGAGGATACAACGGAGAGGAGTAGGATAACGTAAGCCGCCTTGGGTTCCTTGCAAGAGGAAAAAAGGCGGGATATAAATGCAATAATAAAATAAAATAAATATATTTTTTATGTTTCTTATTGTTTTATTGATTTTTTTTAAAAAAATTACTTTATATTCTGCCTTTCCATGCTCTTGCAAGGAGCCCAAGACAAATTGAATTTTTCCTGAATAATCAGTTCATCTAATCCCTTTGTCAGCCAGCTGTCGGTATTGTCTGACAGCACAGGGGGTGAGGACAATCTTACTACAATTCTGCAACCTGATCAGAAATTGGCAGAAGCCGGAGAGCAGTAATTTCCTCCACCCTCTACCCACAAAAATATTGTAAGAGAGGGAATAAAGGAGTAGCGCCCCCCTCTCCCTGCCTTTCAGGATCTATTTCAGCAACCCTGTCTCCTCCTGACTGAGCAAGGGGAAATGGAGTGGAGAGATGCTTCTGTTCAGCTCAATGGGAAGAAGTAGTTTTATTTCTCTCTGGAAGAAAACTGACCCAGAAATGCAACCATGGCATTTCAAAAACATTTTTCTTAAAAAAAAAAAAAGACCAACCGGATCAATTGCTGCTTCCGTCTCCCTTTGCACAGCCTGCCTGAAGTTTCTGTGTCCAAACGTATTATGAAGAAACGAAGTCGGAGACATTCCCTTTCATTAACGCTCTCGCTCAGTTTTGGTTTTTGAAGCAGGCCAGCTCTTGGTTTCTCTCTGTGTCCATAACAGCCCCTTGACTCATAAGTCTTTCTCAGTCAGATCTGAACATTGTAAATTGTTCCCCTGGAAAGCCATGAGCTGATGGGAGAGAGGCTTTCGCTATGAGAAGCAAGCAGTGCTTGATGTGGTATATCCAGTTGTAGTCACAGCTGCTCAATTTGTGCAACCCGGTCAGCTGAAAAATGTGCTCCCACACTCAGATCAGTAGCTGCCAAGAAAAGCAGCTACCAGGCTTGTGACTGAAGAGGTGTTGTTTCTTCCACAAGGTTGCATCACCAGGCCCACCAGGCACGGAGATATCTGCAAACATCTGAACCAGCTTCAAGCTACTGCTCTGGGGTGCACCATCTCAAGCCCCAGAACCCATCCCTCTTTCTGCATGCACTTGGGGGGTTCCTGCACGACAACAGAAGGAAAAGCCAATCATGGCTGACCCAAAATTTTCAAGGAGCTGGCTTTGCTCCGCGCAGGGCTCCACGAGCGAGTGTATCCCACCAGTAAAAATCGCTTCACGGACCATACTTCCAGGTTGTGGGGGGGTTGGAGTGAACGTCATCTGACTGGCAGGGGCTGCTCAACCAATAAGAGAGGCTCTCCCCACCCCCCCACCCCGTTACTCCTTTGAGAATAAGAGAGGCTCCCCCGCATTCAGGAGACAAGCCTCATTGACCACAATGGGAGTTACTTCTGAGTAGACACACACGTTTGTGCTGGGAAAGACGGGGAGGAGAAACCAGCCCCTTTCAAACCCGATGCTGCGCAGGAACAAAGGTCCAGATTAGTTACTTCCAAAGGCAATAAAACAAACGAGGGAGAATCGCAGCTTGGGGAAAGCACTTTACAGCCTTTAGGGAATCAGTGCTTTAAAATGCGCTATTTCAGTTGAGGGAGATCTGTGGTGTGTGCATTCAGGGGACAAGCCTCATTGACCACAATGGGAGTTACTTTGTGAGAGACATTGTGCGAGTGATGCATGAGACCAGCCTCTCTCTGCTTCCCACTCGGGGCAGGCGAATGGTTCCCAATTATAAATGTGACAGGCAGGATAAACTCCTCTCCGTTATTGGGGGTCTTGACTCCAAATCCTCCAGGGAGATCGCATCACTGATGAGCATCTTCAAGATCCCACAGGTAAGCAGATGCACGTGAGGATAGATGTGGGGGAGCTGCAGAGCTCAGGAGCATTAAGAGGGACACAGGGCAATCTCTGAAAACGCAATTTCATATGCAGTTGGTGTGCCGTCTCGATTCTGGATGGCAGGAAGTAGGGGCCTTCTGACTTTGGCCAAGCTGCCACATGATGACCTCGGCCCTGTTTCCACAGCAACGGAAGGAGAAGGGAGGAGTGGCTCACCCACATTTTTGTAACAGCCGCTTTTGGTCCGGGCAGGGCTCCACGAGGGTGTGCATCGCACACATCCACGTGGCTTCGCATAACTTAGGTCCGGGTTGGGTGGTGGCGGTGGCAGAGTGAACGTTATCTGAGAGGCAGGGGCTGCTTAACCAATAAAGGAGGCTTCCCCACACCCCCACCCTGGCTCTGTAAGGAGGGTGTGGTTACTGCCCTGTGTGCGCATTTGTAAGACAAGCCTCCCAACGAGCCCCGAGCCTCATTGAACACAACGGGTGTTACTTCTGAGTAGACACACATATGCTTGTGCTGGGAAAGAGGGGAAGGGAGAACACAGGGATGGGAAACCAGCCCTCTTTCTAACCAAACCGATATTGCACAGGATCTCTGCAACGAAGCTGTGAATTAGTTACTTCCTACGCCAATAAAGCAAACGACAGAGAATAGGAGCCTCGAGATCGCGCTTAACCCCACCTAGGGAATTTGGCTTTAGACTGTGCCATTTCAGTTGAGGGGGATCTCTGTAAGTACTGATGTGAGCAGTCAGAGGGCAAGCCTCATGCGGCACAAGGGGAGTTACTTTTGAGGAGACACTAACGGGTTTGTTGTGGGAAAGAGAGAGGTAAGCACAAAGACAGAAACCAGCCCCCATTTTACCCCTTAGGATCTCTATTCAGAGGAGAAGCCTCATTGACCACTATGGGAGTTACTTCTGAGTAGACACTAATTGGTTTGTGCAGGGATGGGAAGCACACAGGAAACACCCCTTGACCGGGGTCACGGTGAAAGGCACACCCCTGGGCAGGGCTAGCCTACCCGAGGTCAATGCAGGGGCGGGGGCCCACAGCAACTATACCACGGAGAACCTGACTTAAGTAGGGATGTACGAAAGTGACTTACCTTTCCGCGGATTATGTTGATGGTGAGGGGGAGGCGTTCCGTTCCTCCCCCCCAGAATCCTGGCTGGCCGGCTGTGCTCCGCAGCGATTCTGCGGAGCCGCTGGCTGGCTCCGCCAGCAGCCAGACATCCGGCCGCTGGCTAGCAGGGACGCAAATGGTGGCGGCTGTAGCCACCGCCGTTTGCGTCCCCGCAGTCAGCCGTGATAGGCTATGTAAATGTTTACGTAGCCTATCACGGCTGATTTAAAAACAAAAAACAAAAACGCGCGTACGCAAATGGCGGCGGCCATGGCCGCCGCCATTTGCGTTCCTTATTTTGGCACGTCTTAGTCTACGTCAACATTTACGTCTACGCTATTTGCGTTCCCCTTATTTTCGCCGTCTTAGTCTACGTAAATGTTGACGTAGACTAAGACGTGCCAAAATAAAGAATGCAAATGGCGGCGGCCATGGCTGCCGCCATTTACGTATGCGCGGGTTTTTTGGGTTTTTTTTAAAGTCAGCCGTGATAGGCTACATAAAGATTTATGTAGACTATCACGGTGTTTTTTTAAAATCTAGCCGTGATAGGCTACGTAAATCTTTACGTAGCCTATCACGTTTTTTTGTTTTTTTTTAACCTGGAAATGGCAGCGGTGGCAGCCGGTCGGAAGACCGGCCGCCGCAGCCGCCACCGAACCACCGCCGCAGCCGCAGCTGCCAGGAAGATCCGCCCAAGGTAAGTCTCGTCCCGGGGGGGGTGGCGGGCCGTTCCACCACCGCTTTCGGGGGGCCGAATGCGCTGGCATTCGGCATCCCCGAGATCTGTGGCGGAACTTTCGGACATCCCTACACTTAAGGAAAAGAATCGGACTTTAAGCAGTCTCAGGAAATCCGTTCTTTCCCTGATAAGCTCTGGGGTGGCTGCGGGATGGCCACGGTGTCATGTTTCCCTAATGACCTCCAAAGGCAGCCAGCTTTGAGTAAACTGCTCATGGAGATACATCCAGGCCTCTTTCAGTTGCTGCTCTTCCCTCACTTGCTCAGCATCTCAGCCAACTGCCCACTGGGCCCCATTCTCCCTGCATCTCCTTGGCAGTTTCACCTCTTGCTCTGCTCTAGTATTCCCAACCTTTTATCTGCTTCCTACCTCTCTGGGTTTGGCTTTCCATGCCTGCATCTTCTGCTTCTTCCCAATAACCTACAGTCTTAGGAACCTTATTCACAATGTCCACAAGCCGGTGTGCGTGCATGCACTTGTGCAGTGAGGGAGATGACAACATCAGAGCGCCACACAGCACACACATCACAGTCAGATTTTCAGACACCTAACAAAAATCTGGCAGTCGGCTCTACCAATGTCTGCTCATTGAAGACGCATCTAGCTTTCAGAGCTGCATGCAGAGCTTCTCACTGTTCAGAAAGAAATAAAAAATCTTGCTATAAAAAGTGTTGTTTTAATTAAAAAAAAAAGTTCCAAGAAAAAAATAGTAAAGACAAAATGCAAACAGAGAAAATGGGCAAAGCCCTTTGACAAAGCTGCCCCTTGCAGGTTCTGCATGACCACACTCACACTTTTGAAAAAGTCAGTGTGATCTCCAGACATTCTTAGCTAGTAGCCCTTGGTCTTTTTTCATCCTAGGAAACTTATCCTAACCTATTTCCTGAGGTGCTGTGACATTAGTACGAAGTGGCTTCAGAAGGTTCCTTCTTCTAAGAACCAAGATGCTGACTTTCCATCACGCTGGAGTTGCAAGCAGTTGGCAAATGGGATTCCTTTCGTCCCCACAAGAGGAGGTCACCCTTCTGCCGTGCTTTGCATCATTCCTGGCTTCCCTACAGACCAAATCTCACCATCATATTTGTGCCAGATGAAGCATTTGTGCAGCAGGACACATGGAGAGTTAAGCAGCGGCGGCAGCACCTCAGCACCAATGCCAATTCCTTTCCTGGGAGCAAGAAAGCCACAAGCGTTACACCTGACAGATGTTGTAGTTTGTTCGTTCAGATAAAACATCTCCAGTAATTTCCATCACGTGGTCCTTGGGTTGGGAGAGAGATGCCTCTGCCATGGCCAGCTTGTTTTTATTGTTCTCGGGATCTTCCTGGCAGTGGGAAGAAAAACAGGAAGTAAGATAAATGGGCCTCACCCCACCTCAGCCAGCCCTCCATTGTCTCCACATTTAAGCCCTCCTCAGGTAACATCCACACGTACTTCGGGTGGTTTCGCAGCAAAATCTTTATGACAGACGTGTGCTATAATTCCTGCTGCCAGTGCATCACCCAGGACATTGGTCATTGTGCGTAGTCTGTCCCTAGATGATGGGAGCAAAGAGTACAGTTAGAAGCTACGTCAATGCAGGAAGCTTCAGATGGTCGGTGAGGCTGGGGGAATGATACGCACATCCCAGTTCCCCGTTGCTCCGTAACAGAACAAAGTGGAACTTCTGCAGCTCTCATCTGAACAGCCAAAGCTGCTCTCAGAGGACACATCTGATGGATGGGGAATCATCCCCTGTGTTTCTGGAAGCCAGGCCCTTCCTGGGACTGTCCTGTTGGCTCTTTTTCCTTAGGTGGACTACACCAAATCATTCAAGATATCGGACCATGAAAACTGGCCCATGGACCACTTACTAGCTCCTCTGGCAAGGGACATCAGGATTGATCCAGCAGGCCTAAGGGTCAGGCACTGATCCTGCACCCCCAGAACTGCATGCAGTTCACGCTGGGACACTAGCACTGTAGCCCAGAACCATCCTGGTGCTGGGTATCAGGTGATCTCAGATGGCGAATCCCACACCACTGTCTCCTATAAAGCTCCCAGATCTGCCAAACTCCCTCAGCCTAGCAACTCATTGGCAAGGAAGGCTACCGCCACCCTCTCCACCTCCAAATCATCCAGCTGCCTGTCTTCTCCAGGCCACATGATCTGAGTGCCTGACAAGGGAGTGGAGTTGGCCGACTGGGTTTTGGGCAGTTGGCAGGAAGGTACCCCTGCCATTCTAGTCAACTGACTGCCCTGAGATCCCTAGTGCATCAATGAGTGAGCAAGCTGATTTATTTTATATTTAAATTTATACCGTGTATTTCTGCCTTGAGACAGTCATCAGGACAAACACTTTATAAATGGAAACGCAAGAAAGCAAAGCATTAAATCAAGATATTCTGAGTGGTCGGTACATCAATTCCACTTGAAAAGAGACAGTTACAGAATGATGCTACTTGGGGTGCAATCTAGGACATCTTAGGCAGATGGGCTACCCACTCTCATCTAGGGGAAGGAAATTCCCCAGCTATGGAAGGAGAAAAGCCTGACTGCTCCCCCCGTCCCCAAAGTCTTTTCTTTTGCAGATGAAAAGGCAAGGCTGCTAAATACATACTGCTTTGGACCGAGTCTTTTAAACACGTGTGTTAATGATCTCAAAATGGGGGCCCAGAATTTCATCCACAAACATTTCACAAAGAGCATCTGGTGGTGCTGCCTATAAAACCTAAGTGCAGAACTGAGAAGAGCTCCCTGACCCCCAGGTTTCTGCCCAGCCCTCTTTGATCCATATCCAAACCCCACAACCCAAATGGACTTTGGAAACTCCCGGGCACCCAAATGTGGAGACAGGAGTGGGGGTGAGCAACTCACAAGGCCCAGTCAATGGCAATGATCAGAGTGATGTCTTCTGTGGGGAGACCGACAGAGGTCAGCACGATAACCATTGTGACAAGGCCTGACTGGGGAATCCCGGCTGCCCCAATGCTCGCCGCCGTGGCCGTGATGCTGTGGAAAGGAAAGGAGAGAGACTGGGATGCTGTTGCCATGGGAAACGGACTTTCCTACCTATCACAGCTATCAAACGGATGAATGCTAAAGCCTTCCCTTGGTTGCTGTTGTTTTTTTAGCATCTGCTTCAGTTGCAAAGACCAGGGGAGGAAAGAGGAATGGAGGCATTCAAGACAAGGCTGGACAGCCATCTGCCAGGGATGCTCTGACTTGGATTCCTGCATTGAGCAGGGGGTTGGACTCGATGGCCTTGCAGGCCCCTTCCAACCCTGCTATTCTATGATTCTATGAAGAGGGCAGATTTACCTGATGGTTATGATCTGTCCCAAGTCCAGGTCATACTCATTGACTTGTGCGATAAATATGGCCGCCACTGCCTCATACAGGGCAGTTCCGTCCATGTTGATGGTTGCGCCAACTGGAAGGACAAACCGGGCTATCCGTCTGTCGATCCCATTGTTCTCTAGAAGACACTTCAGGGTGATGGGCAACGTGGCTGAGCTGTGAGAGAAAAGCCGAACTTGTTAATGGAAGCGGATGTTCTCATGGCCGTTATAAAGAAATGCAGCCTAGAAAGATGTATGGCTGGCAGATGGGAGTATTTTCTAAGCAGAATAACTGTGTGGCTGTTAAATGTTACTGAGGATGGAGGGTCTGTGTGGAAGCCACACAGAAAGATGGAAACCATCTTTCCTCAAGGTAAGGCATTTGCTCCAGGAATAAGATAGGTAAGAGCTACTTTTCCTGAGGTAGGAAATATAAATGGCAAACACCCACTCAGGTCAGGCCTGTCTGTGTTCCGATCTGTTGCTGTTAAGGATGTTCAAACTCTGCTATTCTGCCATCTTATATTTAGTGCCTGGGAAAATTAAATTTTCCCACTAGCTAGCTGTCCCATTCCAGGGTCCCTTCAGGCTCTCAGGGGAAGGTGCCAGTAAGTTCAAGGCAGGAATGTGAATCAAGGCAGGACAAAAGTAGGACCCTGGGTAGCTCCAAATAGGCCCTGCTGGCTGGAATTCTCTCCTACTAGGAGAATAGGAGGATGTTGCCTCAGCAGGTGGACTAAAGCCTTATGTAGTCTGACAAGACTTGCAGTGTGGTCAGCTCCACCCCTCTTGGAGGAGCTGACAGGACCGTTCAAGGGCCCTCGCCTGATTCTGCAACCTGACTTATGCAAGGCTGGGGAGATGGAGATTCTGCTGGTAACTCAGCCTTTGAGCCAGGGGATGATGGCAGGTCTGCGTCCTCTGGCCGGGAGGGCCTTGAATAAGGCACTGACTTTCCTACCCCCGAGGAAGTAGCCTGTGTCTTGTCCTCATCAGAATCCTCTGCTGCACACTGCAAGACCCAAAGGATAGGGCTCGTGACACTAAGTGGAGCATGTCAAGAGTTTGTGTCAGCATCACCCTTGTTTTCCACCTGGATGATGTCGCCAGAGCGATCAGCAGGGCCTGGAAGATCCCTCGGATGAAGGAGAAAGGGTTTCTCTTGGTAATGAGCACAAACAGCAGAGGCAAGACGCAAAGGCCGTGGATGGCCAAGCCAGTCACGACCGTCGTGGCGTAGAGGCCCAGCTTCTTCCCGACCACAGAGGGGTCTTCCATCTCCAAGATCTTCCCAGCAATCAAGAAGACGATACCGAAAGGGAAGTACCTGCAAAACATAAGATCAGTGAGAAAGCCCGGCATGTGTGGCGCCTGTGATGAGGAGACTCCTGTTCCCACTGCCTGGGGGTCTCATGGTGTGGAGGAAGGAGGGACAAGGGAGCAAATGGGTGGATTCCAGCATCCAGTGTGGAGGTGAAAAGTGAATGGCTGAGGATGGGATGGAGGCAGGGGAAGTGTGTAGGAAGGGACAAGGCTGAGCATGGTTATTCCAGTTCCCAGTTCCTTACTTGCACAAAAGTTTGAAACAGAAAACTGAATAAGGACCTAAACTCAATACGCCCCTGCGCCCTAAAATATGCTTTGGACTACCCACGTACCATGTACATGGCTGGGAGAGTTCCCCCTTCAAGATCATTAAAAGGGGAGCAGTGCAGGATGGAAGAAAGGCAATGAGACTGACGGCACTTAGAATGCTGATTGCCTCCCGCCCAAAGTGGTGGATGTCAAAGGCCCGACAGTGCTGTAAACTGAGGCTTTCTAAGCAAGGCCTCATCTCTCCCTTCTCCCCTGCTGTTTCTCACTGGCAACTGGTATTCTACATAGACTGCCACTGGATGTGGAGGTTCCGTTTATCTGCCATGATTCATAGCCATTGGACAGACCTCTCCTCCTCCAGGAGTTTAATCCCCTTTTAAAGCCATCTAAGCTAGTGGCTATCCCAATATCTTGCGGCAGCAAATTCTATGCATTTATTTCATTAGGATATTCACATCCCACTTCTCAACTCGAGCCCTCGGAGCGGCTTACAATATTTATAAAACACAACGGCTACAACAACCACATGCTCCAAACACAAGACTGAACAGCACAACCAGCTCCACTTGAGCAGGATGCAGCATCTGATGTTCCTTACCACAGGGCGGTTGCTGTCATTTGGCCCTGTGGAGAGGGGCAGTTCAACTGGAGAGGCCCTGAGGTTGGTGTCAGATATGGCGGGCGGGGTGGGGGGCAGTGGAACTGAGCAGGCCCTGATGGTCTCCTTGCCTTCCATAACCCCATTATGTTAACTATGTGCTGCCCTTTCTTTGGTCCATCCAGAATCTACTGCCCATCAGTTTCACTGGGTGACTGTCCCCCCTACCCCCCACCAGAAGTTTTAGTGTTATGAAAGAGGGCAAAAAGCCCCTATCTGTTGTTACCTGGCGGCTCAACTGGAGTGGTCTGGGAGCAGGGGAGACGTGAAGGTTGCTCAGGCTGGGGGCAACAACATATAGAGAGAAGGAAGTCAACTGGTTCTGCAAACCTACACCACAGCTGTCAGGATCTCTGGCTGGCCGCTGAGTGGGATGAGGGTGTCATCATGGCATCCTCCTCCTCTTTGGGTTCTACGGCGGGCACCTCTAGCAATACCAGATGAGCTGGCAGAGCTACAACAGCTCAAATGCCTTCTAAGCTCTCCTTATTTGTTTGTTTGTTACATTTCTATACCACCCAATAGCCAAAGCTCTCTGGGCGGCTTACAAAGATTAGTTCACCATAAGAAGTTTCCACGTGTTGTGCTTCGAAGCCACAAGAGCCCACTTCTCTATGAGGTGTCCCTTTACAACTGGTTCAACAGGACTTACCAGACGCCCATGGCAACGATCTTCATCACGGCCTCGTTCAAGCACTGGCACACGTTGACCAGAGGAGCCCCACGCTCACCCATCTTCCCCAAAAGGAGGCCTGCAGTCAGAAACAGTCACCCATTATTGGCCCCAACAGTATACAGTCCCACTTGGATGATGAAAAACTGTCCCCTGTTATTGAGACACAACAAGGCAAAAGCAAAGCGATTTCCAATTTTTGGATGATTGGAAAAAAGAGGATTTTATACTGGATAAGAATAATCTTTATGAAAATCTATACTCATGTGTATTATTGTTTATTTATTTACAGCATTTTTATATCACTCTTCAGCCAAAAAAGGCTCCTAAATAGCTTACAAAGAATAATAAAACAATCCTTGCCCTCCAGCTTACAATCCAAAGGGCATGACACAAAAGGAAAAGGGATTGGGAAAGAGGAGGGAAAAAAGCAATACTCAGGCGCCAGCTTTTCATTTCGATGTATTATTAATGTTGCGGTGTTCTTTTTATGGTATCGATGAATGGTGTATGTCAGACTTCCCCAAGCTGGTGTCCTCCAGATGCGTTGGACTACAACCCCCATAAACCCCCAGCCAGCTATGCTGGCACATCTATGTTGGTGTATGTAGGAAAGCTGGTGTACGCACATAACTGTTGATTCTGGAGGAACTGTGCACTGATTCTTTTAACATTTGTTAAAATAAAGATTAATCTCTTGCTGTGTGGAGAAAAATGATGTCTCTCTAAATCCTACTCCATCAAATCTATACATATGGGGGATGCCCCCAATCAGAAGTTGGCCATGTACCAATCGTGGCTGAGAAGATAACTATCCCCAGGACGTTCATTTCATTATTGCTGTCAGGGAGGGTCTGGTAGGTCATTTCTGGAGATGGCGTGATCTCGAGGAGCACCGGCCGCTGGATCTCTGGATTTTCAGTATCCGGCACAAAGTAAATGAAACTTAGAGACTTCCTTGGCATATTTGGAGCCCCCGAGGACTTCACCACGGGGACAAGAACTGTTCGGTACTGGAAGTAAAGCAGAGGTACGTGACAGTTCAAATCTGAAGCCAAATTTCTCGAAGCCTCAAAAGGTATTGATTTATTCATTCATTTAATTAATTAAGTAGAGTATTTATATAAGCTGCCTTTCTAGAACAAGCCCCACCCAAGATGTTGAACAAGATACAATAAAAATGTAAATACACGAATGTAATATTATAATAAAATGTAATATAATAAAAAAGCTGGATGGGCTGCTTGAGACTCTCTTTCCCCACAATTTAGGCAGGTCTGGTCTTTTGCATTCCCAACCTGCGAAAACAGCTTCCATTTTGTTAGTAGCAAGAAAGTAAATGCCACCAGAGGGCACTTTGTGATGAACAACAACACCGAAGTCAGCTGAAGCCATGTTGGTGCATTTGAACAAAATTCACAGGGACAGGGGAAAAGCCCATTACTAGGGAAGGGCTGTGGTTCAGTGGTAGCATACCTGCTTTGCATGCAAAAGGTCTCAGGTCCAAGCCATCTCCAGGTAGGGCTGGAAATACTCCTGCCTGAAACCCTGGGGAGCCGCTGCCAGTCAGTGTCAACAGTACTGAGCTAGATAGACCAAGAGTTTGACTCTGAAGAAGGCTGCTTTCTCTGCTCCTATATTACAGCGGTGGGGAACCTGTTTCAGCCTGAGGAATGAATTCAAATTCAGAGAAGATCTGCGGCGGGGGGGCGCATTCCTGTGGTGGGCATTGCCCAAGGCAAAAGGGCTGGAGCCAATACACAAAAGTACTAACACTTTAGCTTACAGCCAGTAACTAAACCCCAGGAGAGGCATTTCAACTATTTAGAACAGGGAAAATGAGCAAAAGCTGGAAAAACACCAAATGATCAGCGGTCAGAGAAAGGAGCATGGCTGTCTGGGGAACCCCAGAGGGCTGGATTTGACCCATGGGCCTGAGGTTCCCCACCACTGCCATATTAGGAACAATCAATGTTCCCCATGCAGTATGCAAGTTCCTAAGTTCCACAGAATGTTTGCTCAGGCTGAATGCCACAAAGAAAAGGATGGGGCGGAGAGCTCATTCTGACAGACGTGGGATGTGTCACGAGTTCATTTTGCTGGAAGCTGTCGATACATCCAGAAAGACCCAGCGCATTCTAGTGCCTCAGAACTTCTAAACTTGCTCTCACCCCAGGCTGGGGATCAGTAGCGACTACAGCCTAAATCAATGGCACCTGAGACACACTATAAGAGAGGAGAGAGAAGCAGCTACTGCTGCACTGGAAACTTGGCTTGACATCTCACAAGCCCACCTAGGAAGGAGTTCTGTATCAGGCGCTTACCTGCTGGAACGAAGCCTCGATGAGATTGGAAGGAAACATATTTCTGCAGGAGACAAAAAGAAATGGAAGTGAGAAGGCTGCATGGAGACTTTTAAAAAGAGGTTTAGAACATTTATATTATTTGTTTGTTTTTGTTTACAAGATTTAGGGCTTTTCTACATGAGGCTTTTAACCCACCACTTTACCGAGGCGTCTGGTTCGAAATTTTTTGTGGGGTTAAGAACAACTCCTTACACATGGGGCTTTCCTTTCTCTGCCTTTCTATATGCTCCATACACTACCACTATGGAATGCTGGTATAGCAGAATGGCGGAAATACATGAGGGTTTCATGACACCATCCACCAATTCCAGACTTTCCCGTTAGAAAAATACCCCGCTAAAATGGTTGCAAAGGATGCCCATGTCATGTAAAGCACCCGCAAACGACTGTGAATTAGGAATCATGAGTGCACAATAAAAGCCTTGTGAAGAAAGGTTCGCATATCCCACTCTATCCTGAGTGGTGAACAATAAAAGAAAACAATCAAAATACAAAATTGAAATATTTAAAATCAGATTATAACAACGGAACCGTGGCTGGTCAATCAGGGAAGGCTTGTTTAAATATAAATGTCTTCAGCAGGAACAGAAAACAAAACAATGTTGGTGCCTGCTTAACATCAACAGGCAGGAAGTTCCACAAAGAGGGAGCCGGTGCACTGAAGGCTCTACTCTGAGTGGATTTCAAACGGACTGCAGATCCATGTGGAACCACCAGAAGTGCCTCATCTGATGACCTCAGTTATATATCCTGCCTTCCCATTTAAAACACACACACAAAACCAAACATCAAGGCAACTTAGACAGGGAAAAATTATTAACTAGAAAATCCAGTTGAACGACCAGCAAAAGAATGCAATAAAACATCTTGTCTGAAAATAGCAGTAGTGAGGGGGCAGTAAGGAAAATTAATCATCTGCCAAACATGTGGGAGAATAAACCCATTCTGACGTGGCGCAAAACAGGCTGTAAAGTCAATGCTGGCCAAATTTTTCTGGGGAGGGGGCTCCACAACTGAGGTGCCACCATGGAAAATGCCCTGGCTCTGGTAGCCACACACCTAGCCTGGAGAGGAAGGGGTGGCCAGAGCAGGCCGTGAGCACATGATCTCAAAAGACAGGCAGATCCATTTCAGAGAAGGGGGTCCTTAGGATTTTCAAATATGAACTGGAATAAACAGCTTGCAAATTGTAGAATGGATTTTTATAAAAATTATCCAGAGTGTTTTCACCACGCATATTTTCATAATGAAATCTCTAACCCTTAATGGTCTAAGAAAGAAAATGCAAATGCAGGTGCTCCAAGCAGCTTTACAGCCAGCGGGCATCTAAGGTGCCCCCTTAAGGTGCAGTTGAAGGCACACTTGGAAGAAACCGATTATCTAGACCCATTTCAGTCGGGCTTCAGGCCTGGGCATGGGACAGAAACGGCCTTGGTCGCCTTGGTGGATGATATGAGGAGGGCTCTGGATAGGGGTGAATGCTCCTTCCTTGTTCTCCTCGACCTCTCAGCGGCTTTTGATACCGTTGACCACGGTATCCTCCTGGACCGCCTGGAGGGGTTGGGCATTGGAGACACTGTATTGTGGTGGTTCCGGTCCTTCCTCTCCGGCAGGTACCAGAGGGTAGCACTGGGAGTGGAGGTTTCGGACCCGTGGCCACTTACTTGTGGGGTGCCACAGGGTTCCATCCTCTCCCCGATGCTATTTAACATCTATGTGAAGCCACTGGGGGCTATCATCAGGAGGTTTGGGGTGCAGTGTCATCAATATGCGGATGACACGCAGCTCTACCTCTCATTCAAATCTTCACCAAGGTTGGCCGTAGAATCCCTGTCCAAATGTCTGGAGACGGTGAGTGGCTGGATGGGGAGGAATAAGCTGAAGCTGAACCCTGACAAGACCGAGGTACTTTTGGTGGGAGACAAGAGGAGGCTGGGGGATGCTGACCTGGTGTTGAATGGGGTACGGCTACCCTTGAAAGACCAGGTCCGCAGCCTAGGGGTCATTTTGGACTCCCAGCTGTCCATGGAGGCTCAGCTGTCAGCTGTGAGCCGGACAGCGCTGTATCAACTCCATCTGATACGGCGGCTGCGCCCCTTCCTTCCCGACCATCTGCTCCCATCGGTAGTACATGCCCTGGTCTCCTCTCGTTTAGACTACTGTAATGCGCTCTACGTGGGGTTACCCTTGAAGACGGTTCGGAAGCTGCAGCTGGTACAGAACGCGGCGGCTCGCCTGATTAAAGGCAGCCGCCGGCGAGATCACATCACTCCAGTGCTGAAGGAGTTGCATTGGTCACCAGTTGTTTTCCGGGCCAAATTCAAGGTGTTGGTTTTGACCTTTAAAACCCTATATGGTTCCGGCCCAGCCTATCTTAAGGAGCGCCTCCAGCAACACCAGACAGGCCGCTTAACAAGATCAGCCTCAGATGGCCTTCTCTCTGTCCCATCAGCCAGGACAGCTAGACTGGTGGGGACGAGGGAGAGGGCCTTCTCTGTGGTGGCCCCCACTCTGTGGAACTCCCTCCCTAGGGAACTCCGTCATGCCCCCTCTTTAATGAGCTTCTGTCGTGCATTAAAAACGTGGTTGTTCAGGCAGGCAATTGGGGTGGGTTAGGGTATTTTTTTAAAAAAAAAATTATGGTAAAATTTTGTTGTTTTAAATTGTTTTATGGTGGGTTGTACATCGCCCAGAGTGGCTGGGTGACCAGTCAGATGGGCGATTAATAAATTTAATAAATAAATAAATAAAGGAAGGATTACAGTTGTCAGAGGGTGACTCTCTGAGGCCCTGGACCTCTGCCCCTGCACACATGTTCCCCCCCATCTGATTTTTCCCAATCCTGATGAGGGGGTGGGGGTGGGAGGAAATTACTTTAAAAATGTCCTCAGCTTTTGTGACAAGAGGAGACATATCAAGCACAGCTCTGCCAAACTTTTGGAGATGCATCATTTATTCCAGTAGCAAACCAGGAGCACGGATGAACTCCAGAGTACTTGCCTCCTCCTCCTTATCCATTTTAAGCATGCACCGTGGGGCTCCTCAGGGTACGCAAACAGCATCCATTAGGCATGAATATAAGCAGAGTAGGAGCACAGGTACCTGATGAGGTCCAGCAAAGCATCAGCAGAGCTGAGCACCACTTTGCTGACCATGTACTCCTCCTTCTGGGCAGCGGCCCCGGGGTGGATACTGATGACCAAGATGATTCCGGTAGTCACAGCAAAGAAGGTTGTCCAGAGGTAGTAGGTAATGGTGATGATCCCCATTTTCCCACAGACTTTGGAGTCCATGGTGGCCAGACCAGACATCAAGCTGAAGTGGGGGAGAAAGAGAGAGAGGACGTGGTGGTGGATGCTCTGGTATCTATGTCTGGCACAGCCTGATCCTGCGTGTTCCATGATGTTGGCTTTTGGCCAAACCTAGTTAGGTCATCAGCAAAGGGAGGTGGTGCATGTGTGTGTCTTTTTTCGGTGAAACTCTGGCTCCCTGTTTTACTCGTACAATGATTTGGGCTCTCCAGCGTAGTGGGCACCAGTGGCTCCCTGCTTCTCCTGGCTTTTATTTTATTAACATTTTTAATTATTGTTTTTTTTAAACCGGGAGGCTGGCATGCTGCAAAGTGAAGCACTGCCTTCCAGCACTATCTTTATTTGGGCTCCGAAGAGCGGCTTTATGGTTTGGGCTCAGCCCCCACCTCTGCCTTGTGCTTAGGTTCTTGGGCAAGTTACTTTTCTTTGAGCCTCACCAGTTTGCCTTCTGGGAAGGGAGTGTTATGACCGGCCATGCTCACTCTGGCAGCCAGTTTATGGATGAGCAAGCCCCTTGTGGCAGCCATTTTGTGGGAGTGTTCATGACACTCTCAAAAGTGCCCATGAACCCCAAAAGGTTGGGGACCCCTGTGCAGACAGACAGAGGAATCCAGGTTATTCCAGCCTGACACCACATGTCCCTTGCAGAGCTACCTCTGGTCACCCTGATGCCAGCATGTTTCCCTGTGAATGTGGAATTAGAATGTCCTTCATGGTTTTTTTATTTTTATTATTATTATTATTATTGATAAGAATACATCCCTGCAAATATAAAAATAAACTTCGGGGAGAAAGGGACTGCATATGGGTTCCCCCACAGGGCCAAGCGTTGTTGGGCACTTGCCAAAGCCCACGACCCAGAGGGTGTCCCCTGGCAACCCCCAAGGTCTGCTGGCCCTGCTATTCCTCTTCCTTGCTATCCCCACTTGTTTACCTGACCTGAGTGTGCAAGCAGGGGCAACAGTGAGGACATGAAGTAACATCCTCCACTTGTCTGAGGAACATGGGAAGCGGTCTTGTACCAAGTCACATTCGCAGTCCATCTGGCTCAGTATTGTTGACGCTGACGGGCAGCAACGGCTCTCCAGGGTTTCAGCCGGGCGCTTTCCCAGCCTTGCCTGGTGATGCCAGGAATTGACCCTGGGATCTTCCGTATGCAAAGCAGTGGCTCTTCCACTGAGCCACGGCCCTTCCTTTGGGGCCAGAGGAGAGGGCACGCAAATAGGTAGTGGTGAGAATTGTGGGGAGGAGGGAGCCCAATTGGAGAGAGGGACCACTAGGGGCATCTTGCTCAAGGAGCTTCCCCCCTCAAAATCTGGAACCACTACTGATTCCGCCCCGATGAAAGTGTCCAGATCTCGGGCCTTCTGTGTAGCAACAGACTCTCTCTGGAGCTCCTGTCTTGCAAAGGGTTATCTGGCCAGCTCTCCCGTGAGCCTTTAGGGACTGACTATGACTTTCCTCTCCTGCTCCAGAAGCACACAGAAACGTTGCTTTTACACTGTTTCAATTTGCTTGCTTTCATTGAGCATCTGTAATTTCAGAGACTCGGTGTTCAACTGATTTTTGAAACTACCAAGAGAGAGAGAGAAACATAAAAATGAATGAGCAAACTTCTGCCAAACCTTGCTTCTAAGCCCAGCTTCCTGACGTTATCCCCAAAGCACAGCGTGAGCCGCTTTAACTGCTAAAATGGTGCAGCACCCAGGCCAAAAGGAAGCTTTGGGAGCTCAGATCGGTGACGCATGATCCCTGCCATGTCAGGTAATCCACAGCCCTTTCACAAGATCTAAGCTCCAGCTGCACGTTCTGTGCCATGTGGTTGACCTCGTTAAGGGAAAATTGACAGAATGGCTAATTATAGCCAGCAGAGGCTTTCTTCACATGGAGCTTTTATCCTGCAATTGAGATGGCTCCTTCACGGAAGTTTGCGGGCTCTTTAGACATAGCCATGATCATCCCAGGCATCTCCTGCATTAAATGCCCTTTGTTCCATTTTTAAATAGATCTCAGATAATGAGCTATCACACTGCCCCCCTCCCCCGTTCTGTTCTACTTCAGTTTCCTCTGTGAAAAGAGTATAAGCAGCAAGAAAAGGAGCGAGATCAATGAAAGATAATTGGAAGACTCAAATAGGGGAGAAGGGGAAAGGGGAGGGGGGAAAGGAAGCACCTGAAAAAGGGAGTCGTGATCCTGCATCTAAAATGGAAGCAGAAAGCCCCGTTTTGAATGCAGGATTTTAGGCTGGTGCAGAGAGGCCCAGAGAGATGCTAAGGTGTGGCGTTGGAAAGAAGAAGCTCCTTCCAAACAGAGGCCTCTGTTGTACACGACTAAGTAATATTGGTGGAAACTAAACAGCTCTGGTGGCTGTCTTTGTCTGTTGGTCAGGTTCCTGCGAGCGCCGTGAGGTCAGCACTCACAGGAACACAAGAAGCTGCCCTATTCAGAGTCAGATCCTTGGCACATCTAGCCCAGTACTGTCGACACTGAATGGCAGCAGCTCTCCAGGGTTTCAGGGAGGATTCTTTACTACTCTTACCTGGAGATATTGGGGACTGAACCAGGGAACTTATACGTGCAAAGCAGGGGCTCTACAACTGAGCTTTGCCTCCCTTTGGAGGGGGAGACAGTCCATAGTTGACTCAGATGAGATGCCAAATTTAGTCCCTGGTTTCTTTGGTTAGTGGTGCTGGGACAGACCCTGGAGTAGGGTATACGAACCCCCCTCACAAGTCCATGGGATGGGGGAGGCGACCCCTTGGAATCCTCCCCGGCCGGCTCCGCTCCCCAGCAAGTCCGTGGAGCCGCCAGCCAGACCTGTCCGCAGTTGGACTTCTGTCCGCTGCCGGTCTGCAGACGCAAATGGCGTCTGGCGTAGCGGGCGCCATTTGTGTCCCTGCTCTTTGCCATGATAGGCTACGTAAATATTTACGTAGCCTATCGCAAAAAGAGCAGGGACGCAAATGGCGTCCGCTACACCGGACACCATTTGCATCCAAAGAACAGCAGCGGATGGCTGAGTCTGCATCCTACTCTGCATCCTAGAGTAATAAAGGAACTGGCAGAAGAACTCTCAGAACCGCTGTCTATTCTCTTTGAGCAATCATGAAGGATGGGTGAAGTGCCAGATGACTGGAGGAGGGCTAATGTTGTCCCTATCTTCAAAAAGGGTAAAAAGGAGGAACCTGGGAACTATAGACCAGTCAGTCTGACATCAATCCCTGGGAAAATTCTGGAGCAGATTATCAAGCAATCCATCTGGAAGCACCTTGAAAACAATGCCGTGATTACTCGAAGCCAACATGGATTTGTCAAAAACAAATCCTGCCAGATGAATCTGATCTCATTTTTGGATCAAGTAACCTCCCTTGTGGACCGTGGGAATGCTGTAGACATAATATACCTCGACTTCAGCAAAGCTTTCGACAAAGTGCCCCATGATATCCTGATGAGCAAACTAGCTCAAAGTGGGCTAGATGAAACAATGATCTGATGGATCCACAGTTGGCTACAGAATTGGACAAAGACTGCTTATCAATGGGACCTTCTCCAACCGGGCAGAGGTAACGAGCGGGGTACCGCAGGGCTCAGTCCTGGGCCTAGTGCTCTTCAACATTTTTATTAATGACTTGGAGGAGGAGGTGCAGGGAATGCTGATAAAATTTGCAGATGACACAAAATTGGGCAGGATACAGAAACAAAATTCAAAGTGATCTTGATAGACTGGAGCGCAGGGCAGAAAACGACAGAATGACATTTAATAGGGATAAATACCAAGTTCTGCACCTAGGAAAAAGAAACCAAATGTACAGTTACAAGATGGGGGATACGTGGCTCAACAACACTACAAGTGAGAAGGATCTTGGAATTGTGGTAGATCACAAGCTGAATATGAGCCAACAATGGGATGTGGCTGCAAAAAAGGCAAATGCCATTTTGGGCTGCATTCATAGAAGCACAGCTTCCAAATCCCGGGAAGTACTAGTTCCCCTCTACTCAGCACTGGTTAGGCCTCATCTGGAGTACTGTGTTCAGTTCTGGGCACTGCACTTTAAGAAGGATGCAGACAAACTGGAGGGGGTTCAGAGGAGGGCAACAAGGATGTTCAGAGGACTGTAAACAAAGCCCTATGAAGAGAGACTGAAAGAACTGGGCATGTTTAGCCTTGAGAAGAGAAGACTGATGGGAGATATGATAGCGCTTTTCAAGTCCTTGAAAGGTTGTCACAGAGAGGAAGGCCAGGATCTCTTCTTGATCATCCCAGAGTGCAGGACACGGAATAATGGGCTCAAGTTACAGGAAGCCAGATTCCGGCTGAACATCAGGAAAAACTTCCTGACTGTTAGAGCAATACGACAATGCAACCAATAGTCCAGCACATCCAAAGGGTGCCAAGTTAGCGAAGGCTGGTTTGTGCCACACTCAGAATAACACCATCTCTAAGCTTTGAGGCTGTTTAGCCAGCTGCCCCTGGGACAGATCTCTCCAACTTTACTTTGTACAAGTATAATTGTTCTTGTACCAAAAGAAAAGAAAAAGAGCATGCAGGGAAAGGAGATTCAAAACTTTTCTTCCCCAGGGGTTTGGCTGGCATGCCCTTTCTTGTAATACACAGCTCAAAAACAACGCTTGTTTAATTCTCATATATTGAAAGCGGCAATTACACCTCTCCCCGCACAGTGTCCAGGGGAGCCAGGGAGGGTGGTTTGAAGAGAGGCCCTAGGGAAGCAAACCCTTGCCTGGCAGCTGCACCTGAGCCTGTGCTTGGCAAGTTGGCTTCCTCCACCTGCCCCCTTCCCAGCGGCCCCTGAGCTCACCTGGAGGTAATCAGCGGCAAGATTAGCATCTTTAACATCCTCATCAGGAGCTCTCCAGGGAAAGAGAAGTATTGCTTCTCCTGTAGGGAAACAGGAGAAAGAAAGCAAACAGGTCAGGCCACAAAGGACAGCACGGAAGGATGAGATGTCATTACAAGCACATAGCAGGAGCCGAGACAGTGTGTACACTGTGGGGAATTGGCCCTGTAGTTTTGCTCTCAAACTTGTCAAGACTTCACAGAACTGGTGTGCCTTTCCAGTGCTTCTGAGCCAGGCAGTCCAGGTGCAGCAACTGCCACATACTTTGCCATCACCACTAGACCCTACAGCCGATGAGGGTAGTAGGGGAAAGCCCCCATGCAAAAGGCAGCTTTGACAGATGGCACTTGTGTCGCTAAAAAGGCTTCCAAACCTCTCTCTTCTCCCCACCCATCCCATTTCCAGTGGTTGCTGTGCATATGAGAAAGAGAGAAATGCAACTATAAATGCAGAAATGCAACTATAAATGCAGTGGTGCCAGCTTTTAAAATCAATGGATGACAGCCATTCATGGAAGTGGTTTCACAATCACATGTCAGCTTTCCTACATACTTTTTATTTTTGCATCGCCTTCACATCAGATGCATTTTATCTCGGCCAAATGTTCCGCCCCCTCGCTTGTGTCTCCACGTGCGGAAATGGCTCTTTTCACACAATAAGACCTCTCTTTTTAGAGGTGTCCCTTTGGTCACTTAACAGGCACTGCATCGTTACCTGATTTCTCCTTCTTCCCCATGGCCCTAATGCCTCCCCAAAGCCTGGTCCCCAGGACACAGTTGTGGAAAAAGGGCTTGTCAATTTCACGTGTGTGTGTGTGTGTGTGTGTGTGTGTGTGAGGGGATTGTAGTATTTTTTCATTTGGGGTTGGTGCAGGTACGTGTCCTGTTGGAGGGCGATCTGGCAAAACTGACGAGGTTTTCCCTGTAAGTTTCACATGAGAGATGCCCCTAAAATTGGCAAGGCCTTGCCACAGCCTTGCCTGCAACACGAGCAACGGCATCTGTGAAACTGACACCACTTTCCCCCAACCTCATCAGTTTCACCGCAGACCTCAGAATGAAGGGGAGATAAAGGATGAGGTGATGAGATGGGCAGGCAGGCAAGCAAATAACGTAGAGGCTACGCACGCTGCCATCCTATCACCGACCACATCATGATGGAATTGTATCTAAGTCCAGTCACTGGGCAACCAGTATGATCCAGCTGCCAGGATAAGCAAGTGAACAGAAGAAGAGCTGTACTGGATCAGACCAAAGGCCTATCTCAGGGCTGCAGAACCTCTTTCATCCCGAGAGCCGAATTCAATGTCTGAGAAGCTCTTGGGGGCCGCATTCCAGTGGTGAGTGGGGCCAAAAATACCGGCATATTTTGGCTTAAAGCTGTTAATGCCAGTAACTAAGCCTTAGGAGAGGCATTTCAACCTTTTACCATGGGGGGGGGGGAACTGCAAACACTGGGAAACCACCAAAAGACTGGCAGCTGGGGGAAGGGGACATGGCCATCTGGGGCAATACAGAGGGCTGGACTGGGGACCCCAGGTAGGGCAAATTTGGCCCGTGGGCCTCAGGTTCAACACACCTGACCTATCTAGTCCAGCATTCTGTTCCCACAGTTCTAACCAGCTGCCTCTGGGAAGCCCACAGGAAGGACATGAACAGCACCCTCCCGCTCATGTTTCCCAGCTGTTATTTTATTCCATCTCTAGCACTAATCCTATAATTTGAACTGGAGAAATGCAATGTATGTGTGTATGTATGTATGTATTTAAATCCTGTTTCCCAGATTTGTTTTGTTTTTAAAAGTGCAACCCTCTGGAAGCTGTTCTTTTTCTGTCTGATTTTTTCTCTATAAAGAAGTGGTCCTGAGTCACTAAATTCTATTGACCTCACTCATCAGCTTTTTGGAAGGGTGGGGAGAAAGGAGAGAAGAGGCAAAAGGGCTGAGTCTGTGGAAAAGCCCAAAATGTCCTCTTGAATATCAACAGTAGCAAACAAAAATAGTGGAGAAAAATACAAATCCAGCCAGGAAAGACAGCCTCACTCAGCAGCAGTCACCTGAAAGCGAAACCAGCTACCCAAGCTCTTTCAAACAGCGACATTTTAATTAAACGAGAAACTAATACTTGAATGTTATAAATGCAAGCTTATGGATATGTTCTAATCATGATGATGCCAAGGAAAGTTGTATGGTTTGACCTGAGCCACACTCTCTGTACCAAGGCTCAGCCCTAAAGCACTGAAGTGAGTTTCTCTGAGCATGTGCAGATCCACAAATAATGTCTCCCCGTCCCCAAACTACACGGGTGCGGAAGCAGACATGTTAAGTTTTAATAGTGAAGTTCTCAGGAAAACCTGCACCCCGACACTTTTCTGATTAAACAAATTTAACACAGCACGCAGTGCAGCAGGGAAATGGCAGGCTGCTTGCAGGGGGAATTCTGGGTACACACATGGCTGATGAGAGCCTTGGAGGGGCACTAGTTCCTAGAAGGCCACCGTTTTGCTGCCGTTAAGTACCCAGCTTAGCTTTGCATTCCCTGCTGTGACGCTGAGGCCCATAATTGAAATGACATCTCTAAAGAAGACATGACACTGTGATGACACTACGCTAGCCGTAAGAACATTTGGGTGTCACCTCGGGACACCGATGGCCCTGACATAGACAAGAAGGGGGGGTGCAGTGACAGCCCCTTCCCAGGCGATCCATTCTGATTCTTCAGGCAACCTCAACCTCTGTAATAAGTGACCACAATGCTTGAAGGTCACACAGATTGTTTGAGGGTGGCAACAGAACTGCCACTCTTAATAATTCCAAAATCCAGATAGTGTAATATCTTCATCAGGGCAACTCAAAGGCATTATAAAGGTATGGATATTGGAATTTTTCTTATGGCCGACACATAAGAAATGCCTTATTTTGGTATAACTTGGGGGAACACTGTTAATAATGGGACTGTCCCTGTCAGTACGCCCTATACTTTATTTCCCTCTGACCAGGAAAACCGGGCAAGCTGGTTTTATTGCCCCCACTGCCCATCCGTGTATACTGCATCTATACCTGAAACTCTCCAAAACACTTCATGCTTCTGATGAAGTGGACAATAGTCCACGAAAGCTTATGCCATCCTAAATTTCTTAGAGTGCCGCAAGACTCTTCGTCATTTCTGCTGTGACAGAGTAAGGGCGCAATCCTATGCACATTTAGACAGGAAAACGTCCTACAATTCCCAGCATGCCCCAGCCAGCATGGCTGGCTGGGACATGCTGGGAGTTGTAGGACGTTTCCCTGTCTAAATGTGCATAGGATTGCACCCTAAGACGGCTGCCCCTCTAGAAATGGTTATATATGTTGATATTGTTCGTTTTTGTTTTTCCTTTTTTTTTTTTAAACGTCACCTGTAGGCCTCCTTAGAAAGATTTGAAAGGCGGGATATAAATAATTGTAATAACTACATAAACAAAAAGCCAGCCTCCAAGGTCCAAAACCTCAAAATGAAGGCTGTTTGACCCAGGAGCAAAATGCAAAACTCCAGTGCAGATTGTCCCAACTTGGTGCTCTCCAGAGGTTTTGGATGTCAACCCCAGTCAGCCTCAACCAGCATGGCCAGTAGTGAGGAATGCTGGGATTTGTAGTCCAAAACATCTGGAGGGCACCCATCAGTTATTGAATTGGGAGGAGACCTGGAGTAAGGGCTGTCACCTCTTTCCAACTGCTGCTCCTGTGCTTTGGAGGCTTTATACCTCCTTTATACCTTTCCTTCTGGCTCTCCTCCTGGCCTGGCTGTAATAGCACAAACATAGCACATGAAGCTTTTCCCAGCTTGGAGGTAACTGGCCAGGAAAAAAAAACTTCAGTTAATTTCTGCATTTCAGGATGCAATTACAGACAGAAAAGACTGGCCAGAAGTAAAGGTGAGATGGTTTAAAACAGACCCCAAAGTTAGACAGGGCCCATCCAACCTTTCTGAACAAATGATGCCCAGAGAGGATCTAATTCACCAGTTGCCCAACAGGGATGGGTTGCCCTTGTTTTCCCTGATGGCAGATGGAAATTCAATAGAGGAACACTCCCCACTAGCAAAAAGCTTCACATGCAGTATCTCTATTTTCTGCCCTGTCCTTCTGACACACTTAAATTCTGTCCACAACAAAAGGCAAAGCACACACACACACACTCCCCATTCCAGGGCCAGTTAGATTTGTGCACGGCCCCCTCTAGTGATAACATCCCACAGGTGTTCCAGGCAGCACAGACTAGCAAGCCTGCAGCACTGAAGTCAAAAGTGGAGTGTACCTCCTGAGCACGTACAGAACACCTTCTCTTCACCACAGAATAGGCCATTTCCGTGCCAAGCCGTCTTTTAGAAATGCACCACTGGCTCCTGCCTTTTGCATCAGGGGCCTGTTCCACCAGTCACTTACCAGATCAGACAACTCCAGCGTCCTAAGCAGGAACCCCAGAAGGCATCCGGTCACCACCGAAAGCATGGAGAGGGTCAAGAGGCCATTCCTGCTCCAGAATGCCGTGATCCCCTTCCAGGCACCCGCAAAGCTAATGGAAAACGGGCTCAGCAACGCTTTCATCTGCTCCCACATGGTGCCTTTCAGGGTCTTGCCAAAACCTGTCGTGAACCAGAGAGTGCAGCAGTGAGGCCAGGTTTCTGGAGTCCGTGGGGCATCACTGGGGTCCCTTTGTTCCCAGAGGCATCATAGCTCCTTGCTGGATGAGAATCTGTCTGGAGGCAGAAGGAGTAAGAGGAATAGACTTACTCTTTCACTCCTCAATAATCTCCATGGAGGATCACACTAGAGCACATTCGCTATCTGAGCCCCTTTTAGCTTAATGGAAAGTGACATCTTCAACGACATATTAATCCAAGCCTGACTGCGGAAAAGGCAAGATGGGAGTCATCTTACATCTGTCATGGCAAAAACAACCCTGTCTTCCAATGGCGTTATAAAGACTTAACGGACTGACCGGGCAAGCTGTCAGCACAAACCAGCCCTGCGTTCTAGCGGCAAGATATACACAAGCACTCTGCACATGCTCGGAAACAGCTTCTAGAACTGCTTCACATTTTCTGGGTCGGACTCTAAAAATGGGTTCCAGAGGTGAGAGCTTGGAAGCCTCTGTTCCTATAATTCATTTCTCAACAAATAAAAAGCAGCAGTACTCAGGTCCCTAGAAATAATGTTTTGATCCGAGTGCACATTGCGGAGGGATGGAAGTAAGCTTTGGCTGCTCATTGAACTCTGCCGATGCTCAGAGATAATCTTGGTTTTTTTATCATTAATTCCAAAGCTTCAATAGGGCTTCAATTGTTCAAATTAAAGCCCTATTGAAGGAGCCCGGGAGAGAAGCCCCCCTGAGAGCCAGCATTTCATAGCGGTTAGTGTTGGAGTGGGACTTGGGAGATCCAGGTTCTGGCCCCCACTCGGCCATGAAGCTCACTGGGTGACTTTGGGCCAGTCACTGAGTCTCAGCCTAACCTACCTCACAGGGTTGTTGTGCAGATAAAATAGAGGAGAAGGGGGACCATGTAAGCTCCCTTGGGTTTCTGGCAAGAGGAAAAAACGTGGGATATAAATGTAAGAATAAAAATGAAATACAGAGGAAACAAAAGCCACAAAGGCATCCACCAACTCTAAGGGGTTGGTGCCGGGGGGGTTTCAGCAGAGCTCAGTGCTGGCACCTGCTTTTAATGCCAGCTCTGCAATATGTGAAGAAATGTACGGGCAAAGTGTTTGCTCTTAACAACGGAGGAAAGCTAAACAGAAGTTGGGCAGTTCTATTCCTGTCTGCTCAGAAGCAGACCTACTCCTGAGCAGACATTACACGACTGCACTGCAAGGCATTTTTATCCCAGCAGGGAATCCTTTGCATTTTTAATGCCCATTTATCTGCTGCCCCTTTCCGATCTGCAGTGCGCTGTAGCGCAGTTCACCTTTCCCCAACCTGGTGCCCTCCAGACGCTGGCTGGGGATGCTGGGGGTTGTAGTCCAACACGTCTGCAAGGCACTTGGCACATGAATTGAATTAAATCAACGCCGACCAGCCCCCTGGTCAAGGGAAAGGCTGCGGGCGTCTGAAGCGGGCTGCACTACAACTCCCAGCGTTCCGCGGCCGGCCAGAGCGGAAGGGGCGTGGGCTCCAGGGGTAGGGGGCGGGACATGGAGCCTTGATTGGCCCGGCGCTGGCGGCGCAGGCGCACTACGGCGGTCCAAGATGGCGGCGCTGGCGGCGGCGCCGGCTGAAGCGAGCGTCGCTGCAGCGCCGGCCGGGGAGGAGGCCGAGCCAGCGCCGCCTCCGCCGCCGACCGCGACGGCTGTGGCTCGGCCGGCGCGGCTGCCGCTCTCGCGGGTGAAGGCGCTGGTCAAGGCCGACCCGGACGTCACCCTGGCCAGCCAGGAGGCCGTCTTCGCCATCGCGCGCGCGGCGGTGAGCGACTGAGTCTGCGCGAGGGAGGGGGCGGGGCCGCGCGGGCTGCCTGGCCAATCAGCAGGCCGCCCTCCCGCGGGCGGTGAAGCGAAAACGCGAGGGAAGGAGAGAGGCGTGGCTCGTGCGGTCGGTCTAGCCAATCAGAAGGCTGCCTTGAGCCTGGCGCGCGCGCTGCGGCGAGGAAAGTGAGCTGGGGGGCGTGGCCGCGCGGGAAGTCTGGCCAATCAGGTGCCCGCCGCCTTCCTCTGGCGCGCGCTGCGGGCAGGCCGGTGGGTGAGCTAGGGGCGTGGCCGAGGGAGGCTTCTTTTGCCGCCACTAGGGGCGCTCGTTGGCAATTATTATTATTACTGTTAGCAATATTATCAGCATTGTTATTATTAGCAATACTTAATTGGAAACGTGATTATTCCAGCATCCCTCTTAGGGCGGGGGGGGGGGTAGCTTTCCTAGGCCAGCCCAGAGTAATGTGCAGGCTTTTAAGTTCTCCAGAACTCTTCATCAGTCAACAGGGTAAATGAAGCCAAAAGGTATGTTTGCAGTAAAAGTTAACCTGTAGCTATGATTATTATTGTTAGCAGCAGTAACAGTGTTTAATTTTAACAAAATAAACGTTAGTCGAAGTTACATCAAGGCGCAGTACCATTATCAGGCCACCCAAAATAGCGTGCAAGCTTTTGAGTTCAGCAGAACTCTTCATCAGGCAAAACAAAGCCAAGAGGTATATTTGTGATAAAATAAAGTTAACCTGTCAATGTTATTAGCAGCAGCAGCAATATTTAATTTTAATAAACGTTATTCAAAATTACATGATAGGGTAATACCCTTATTAGGCCACCCAGAATAGTGTGCGAGCTTCTGAGTTTTCAAGAACTCATTGCGTAACTTGGTAACGAAAGCCAAAGGTGGGGCTGGGGAGAAATCCAACTGATTCTGAAGCCATGGGAATGTTGCATTTAATCACAGCCTTAAGATGGAATGTGGTAGGAGGCTGCAGACGTTCAGATCAGGATCTGTCCGGTTTCACCTAGGACTAATGGGATGAAGAAACATACAGTGGTTGAACCCCCGTTTCTGAAAATCTAAATATTGAATGGTTACTTGTTGTTGTTGTTCTTCTTCAGTCGTTAAGTCGTGTCCGACTCTTCGTGACCCCATGGACCATAGCACGCCAGGCCTTCCTGCCCTCCGCTTTCTCCTGGAGCGATGGTTACATAGATCTGCCTAATAAATGCATAATTTATTATCCGGACCAGCAGCAAGATTTATCGTTACAAAATAAAAACATGTAGTTATTTTTATTTATGGCAATATGACAGAACTAATATTAATGTTGTTAATAGAAATAATACTAAACGTACAAAGGGAACTGTGTGGTTGATCTACCGTTACCAGCAGCGTTAAGGAGGTAGAATCATAGAATAGTAGGTTTGGAAGGGGCCTGTAAGACTGTCGATAGCAAGGTCTTGTTGATAAGCTGCCTCCCCCCTTCAGTCTTCCAACTCTCTGTCCCCCCACAGGAGCTGTTTGTGGAGACTATCGCAAAAGATGCCTTCGTCTACGCCCAACAAGGGAAACGGAAGACACTCCAAAGAAAGGACCTGGGTAAGGGTGTCAATTCTCCTCCGCATTGCCTGTAATGCTGCTACCAAACAAACGGATAATGCAGCCTGGCTGAGTGGCAGTGGTTTAGCATGGGGGGAGGGGGGCAACTCGTGGCCCTCCAGATGTTTTGGCCCACAACTCCCATCAGCCCTACTTAGCATAGTCAGTGGTGAGGGATGATGGAAGTTGTAAGCCAAAACATCTGGAGAGCCACAAGTTGCCCATGCCTACTTTAGCATAAAGCAGAATGCCTTCACACACCAGACGCTGCCCAGCAGCCCTTTGCATCTCCTGCTAAAGCCAGAGGCGGCTTCAGCTCCTGGAACCGGTATCTCCAGTTGCTTTTCCGCCCGCTCCCTCACCTGCTGTATGGCAGTGCAGCCTCTGGGTTATGTGGGGGACAACTCAGCCTGCTCCAGCTGAGTGAATACAGTGGGCCTTACTTCTGTGTAAACCACTTATTTATTTACCTATGGAATTTCTTAGAATGTAATCCTATGCAGATTTAGACCGAAAAAAGTCCTAGAACTCCCAGCATTCCCCAGCCTGGACTTTTTTCTGTCTGAACTTGCATAGGATTGCACCCTTCATCACCTTTCTCTTTAAAAAGACCCAAGGCAGCCTGGAACAAAAATGTGCTTATTCTGTCCACAAGCAGTCTAGGCTATCAGTGGCTACTCGTCCTGTTGTCTCTGTGCTACCTCCAGCATTAGAGGCAGTCTGTCAGTACCAGTTCCTGGGGAAGATGAGCGGGAGGGTGTGGCAATCCCCTCACGTCCTGCTTGTGGGCTTCCCATTGGGCCATTTGGTCGGCCACAGTGAGAGCAGGACGCTGGACTAAGGAGGCCTTTGGTCTGATCCAGCACGGCTCTCTTTATGTTCTTATGTAGCAGAAACTTTTGTGGACTTTATTTACAAGGCTGGTATATGCCTCTCCAGCAGTTGGCCAGTGTGAAACCCTAATGTCACCGTAACAGTCCTGGAAATTGGGATTTCTGATTTCTTTTCATTCCTTCCCCACACCAGTACCACTTGTAATTGTATTTATCTTTTTACTTTTTGGATTGGTGTCCTTACTGCAGACAACGCCATTGAAGCGATAGACGAGTTTGCGTTTCTGGAAGGTAAGATTCCAGTCTTTGTGAACCACGTCTTTGTCTTGTTAGAAACAATAAACAGTTCTTCTATAAGGTTGAACTCCAGATCAGTGAAAACTTAAGATGGAGAACATTTCTCCTTAAGCAAGAAAGTCCCCAAACTGTGTGGGCATAGAATCTTTCTTCCTGATGTGTAATGATAACTAGGCAAGGTTTGTTTTTTTATATGTAGCCAGAAGCGTTCAGAAATGGCGTCTCCCACCTGCAGTCTGAACTGATACAGTCCTCACTTGGGACTCTACCACCTCATTCTGCACTTTGAATGGTTCCCGGCCTAACATAAATCTATTCAAACGCTTAGCTTCTTGGTTCCAAAAGTGCCCGACTTATTCGTGGCCTGCGTGCTCCTCTCTTTCAACTGTCTCAGAGGTTTCCTTTCTTTGTGCGGTGGGGATCTAGGTACTCTGGACTGAATGGATTGAAGAGGAATTTCTGGAAGGAAAGAGAAAGCCAAGCTGTGCAAGTCAACCCCAAAGGCGCAAAAGGAGACTCTCCTGCGGAGACAGAGAAGTTTACTCTGCCCTGCCAGGCCTGCTGCATTTGAAACAGCACTGAAATGTGGGCTCTGCTCCATGTTGCTTTGTATATACCACAGCCTTATTTTTTTTTTATAAAGTCTGCATATTTCTAGTTCTTTAAATACATGCACCTTTCCCCATGCCTGTTTTCTAATACCGATGTTGTTCTATGGCATCTTGGCCACTCTAAACTCTGGTTGCTGTAAAATGGGTAGGGCACCTCAGGCTCGTGGAATCCAGCCCTCTCCCCTGTCCACCAGTTGTTGGGTGGTTTCCCAGACTTTTGTGCAGTTTTTTTCCACCATTTTAAAAGGTTGAGATGTCTCTCCTAGAGCTGAGTGACTGCCGGTAAGAGCTTTCAGCTATAATATGCTGGTATTTTTGGCCCTGCCTCTTTTGCCTTTGGCACCGCCCACCTCTGGAATGTGGCCCTCGAGAGCTGCTCTGAAATGGAATTCAGCCCTCGGGTTGAAAGAGGTTCAGCACCCCTGCTCTAAAACCCAGTCATGGGAATTACACACGCTGTGCTCTGGTGGTGGTAACTCCGCTCTTGGTAAGTGAACATGGAGGATGTCATCTTTGCATGTCTAGGACCTCACGCTCCCTGGTTCATTCTTTCTCACCTGACCACTCATTGCTGGGTGACAGCAAATAATATTTCCTGGTCATTTTTCCTTGGCTCCGCTTGTACGAAAAGCTGGCCTCTACAGCATTTGGCCAGGGCTCTTGGCTCTGTGGGCAGGTGGGGAAATGAATTGTCCAGTTTTGGTCCTTTGTGGGGAGGAGAGAATCCACCTGTCCTTCCCTTAAGCCCTGTCCGAAGCTAGCCCCGCACCGAGTCAGGCTGTTGGCCTGGTATTGCCTCTCCTGACTGGCAGCAGCTTGCCAAGGCTCCGGATGGAGAGAGGCCGAGAGATCTTTTTAACTAGAGATGCCCAGAATGGAATCTGGGCTCTTCAACACAGAGATTATGTCCTTTCCCAGTGAACAGGGCCTTGCTTTGTGTCTAATTTTATGTGCAGCTGATCTTAAAGGAGGGGTGGATATTTCAATACAATTAAAAGCTGGCTGGGGAATACTGGGAGTTGTAGTCCAAACATGTATGGAAGGCACCATGCCAACTCCAAAGTCCATTTCTTGTCCCCTCTTAATCCACACACTATCCTGGCCTCTTTGCACTCTGGCAGAAGGGCGGAGTCAAACACCCATTGCTGCTGTTGTTATATTCATTTATACCCCACCTTTTTCCCCAGTACTGGGACACAAGGCGGCTTACAAAAATTAGAACATATACAGTTAAAACATATGAAAATACACAAAAGTTAAAATATAAATTAAACAATGTAATTAAAATTATTTTAAGACGTTAAAACAGCATTTCAAAACAACATTTTAGCAGCTTACCCCCAGGTGCCAACTATGTCCCAAAGGCCTGCTGGAAGAAGAATGTTTTAGCCTGCCTCCGGAAACACATCAAGGAGGGAGCCGTCCTAGCCTCCCTGGGAAGGGTGTTCCACAGCTGTGGGGCAGCCACCGAGAAGGGCCTCTCCCGGCTTCCCACCAAACGTGCCCGTGACAGTGGTGGGACTGCGAGAAGGGCCTCCCCAGAAGATCTCAGGGCACGGGCAGGTTCATAAGGGAGGTTACGGTCTTTCAGATAACCTGGACCAGAGCCATATAGGGCTTTATAGGTCATAGCCAGCACTTTGAATTGTGCCCGGAAACAGACTGGGAGCCAGTGAAGCTGTTTTAACGAGGGGGTTGTACGCAGGTAGGGACAGAGGTTGGTCAGGGCCTTGCAGCTCTGGAACGATGACGTCAGCACCCTTCTGAATTTCACACCATCCACAGGAAGCCCCCAAATCCTTTGCTTTGCTCTGCCTAAACGTGGGGAGCGAATTCACCCTAAAGGGGGTTGGGAGTGTTAACTACTTTGGGCCACAAGTCTGGCACTTCGCAACAAGTGACTAATGGAAGCCAATGGGGAGACCTGGTCTCCCTGGAGCAATTAGACGCCAATGAGTTTCTGACGGGAGCGCTTTGCCTTTTGGCGGTTTGCAAGAGGGGTGTTTGTACTATTGTGTGGAAAGGCCCTGCGATTCAGTGGTACTTGAGGGACATTTTTACGCATCATCCCAGCTGCATCACTTGTTCAGTGCAGGATTGCTATGGAAGCCAGTTGTCAGCTCACCAAAGTTCTCTGAATTCCACCTAGGTGTTCGTTCCAACCTGAGTCCGTATCAAACTGCGAGCTTTTTTTTCCTGTTCACATCAAAATCCATGCAGATTTTCATGGAGATTTTTCCAAATGCACCCATCTGTTGTGCATATCTCTGAAATGCATGCATTCGTCCTCCATGGATGAAAGCGTGTTTGTGCACATTTTTTGAAAGTACGCGTCTTTTTAAAGTGCCTGTGCTGCCGAATGCCTTTTGGGGGGTCTGCGAATCACATTGCAAGCTCAGAAATGTACAGACTTCAACCTCAGCTCATGTCTGAGTCTGTGTTCAGTCCAGAAGGTGCAAACTGAGTAAATCTTGATCAAAAACAAACTGAAAGGAATTTCTCATACATCCCCACTCCGCATACGTTCCCATCCATTCGAAACACATCCCTGCTGGCTTCTTTACTCCTCAAGCCTCTGGAATCGTTTGCCTGCGACCCAATCCTGTATCTGTTTCTTCAGACGTGTCTCTTGGAATTTCATTTATTTATTTATTTGCCTGCTTATCCCCCCCGCCCCCCAGTAACAAAGTTCTCTGGGTGGCTTACAATAAACAGAAACAAATACAGCAGGTAAAGTAATGCCATAAAATGAAAAGCAACATAAAGACGACCTCAAAGCAAAAACTCACAGCAACCCCGCAGATTAAACCCAACTGCTTTTAAAATGGAGAAGCATACATGAACAGAAAGGTTTTTGCCTGGCGCCAAAAAGACTGCAGGGATAGTGTCAACTGGATCAAACTCTCTGGAAAGGCTGTTCCAAAATGGAGGTGCCAGTACTGAAAAGGCCTTGTCCTTTCCTCAGTTTGGGCACTCGGAGCTGAACTGCTGAAGATCAGACAGTTCAGGTAGGTCAATATGGGAGAGGGCTGTTTTTCAGGTGACCTGGTTCCAATCTGTTGAAGGTGCGGGAGTAGGGAACAGATGGCCTTCCAGTCACTTTGGGGCTGTCATCAGCCCCAACCATTGGCCATGCTGCCTGGGGTTGACGGAATTGTAGTCCAACAGCATCTAGAGAGCCCTAGGTTCCCCCACATCTGGTTTAGAGCTTTAAAGGTTGAAACCAGCCCTTTAAATTGGACCCGGAAACGGACCAGCAAATGCAACTGACAAAGCACCTCTGAATTCACGGGGACTTACTCCCAAGTACGTTTGCTTCGGATCGCTGCTTCAAGAGGGTCAAAATCCTGTTTTGCCACGCTTTTAGGGTTTTCGTCTTCACTTTTGGGGTTATCAAAGAGCCTAAAAAGGGATCCTGGCCCAAGAGAAGAAAAACCGGCAAAAAACGTTTGGGTTTGTTTTTGAAGAGCAGTGCTCGAAAGCTGTAATCCCATTTCAAAGGGTCCACTTCAAAGAGGCTCCCAGGCGGACTTTGCAACTGACTCTGTTCCCAAGCGATGCCACAAAGGCCTCCTGGGGAGAAGGAGACCCCTGTCTCCTGAACAAGGCTTTGAAGTGTGGCCGGCTGCCTCTCTCCAGACACATCACCCCAGCTCAGGTGCCTTGCAGGATGCTCTCTCCAGAGCTGACATTGGCTCCCCATTTGGCTACCTGGCTCCGGTCACCTCTGGCGATATAAATATCCAGGGGCTGGATTATCCAGAGCCCATTCTCCAGCTTCGAGGATGCTGTCATTTTCCTGGCTCGTCTGTCTCTCTGGCTTTGTCAGTAAGTCCCTTCTTGTCTTTTGCTTGGCCTTCTGGATCTGTGGCCAGCTGGAGAGGGATGGTTTCGCAAGTGACGCAGGCGCACAGGGCAGGTCAACACAGGTTTGAAATGGCTCCCGCTTTCTGCTCGATGCCAGTTTTGCTGCTTGAATCCAGTGGGGCAGCTAGGGCAGGATGGCGGGGCTGAAATCTGGGGCCCTAGAGCCCCCCAAAAGGCCCACCGAAAGAGCACCAGGGCCGCCATCCAGCAGGGCGGATGCTGGTTGCTGGAGCATCCTTATTTTTTTTTAAAGACGTTTTGTATTCAGGGGGCAGCTAGCTAGGCGTGTGCATGATCAGAGATGCTCCTTGCATCAGGTTTACTTTTAAATATGCATATTATCCTTTTCTATAACAAAATGGTGCTTATGCCCAAGCCAATGCATTTGGCATCAGGTCGGCAGAAGCAAACGCCATCGTATTCACCTGTTGCCATATTGGTGCTCTTAGGTGACTCTTAAATCAGCCGCTGCTCTCCCTTTTAGCAATCTGTGTTACATTTTTGTTACTACTTACCTTGTCGCCATGGTATCTTGGCCGTTGCTGCCCGTGGATTACGTGGCTTCCGGAGCAGGTGGGTGAAACGCGTGACCTGCCCGTGGCTATTGGCCCTGGGAATTTAATGGAGCTTCCACAGGCAGGAGCAGCCTACCTCGGAATACTATTTGATATTGTGGGCAACAGCCGGTGGGGTGGGGAGAGGTTATTGCTTTCATGTCCTGTTTGTGGCCTTCCCATGGGGGCATTTGGCTAGCCCCTGTTGCAAACACAGAGCTGGACTACTTGGAACCGCTTTGGCCTGAACTGGAAGGAATTCTGTTTATGTTCGAGAAACCCTTGGCAGTTTTTAGCACTGAGTAACCAAAGCCTTCCCGCATCAAAGGGGGGGGGCAGTAAATAAATTCCAATAAATCATGCTGTTGCAGCAGCAAACAACATGTCCTGTGGCACCTTAAAAGCAAACAATTATTGCTGGCTGGGGCATGCTGGGAGTTGTAGGACTTTTCTCCGTCTAAATATGCATAGAATTGTGCCCTAAGATATATATATTTTAAAAAGCTAAGCAATTAGCAGTGCAATCCCATTCGTGTCTGCTCAGAAGCTTAGCAGGGCTTGCTCCCAGGTAAGTGGTTATAGGATTGTAGGCTACAAGACGAAAGCTCCTGGGGGAATAAAAACCTCTTCACCTGGCATTGAAAAGACCATAATGTAGGCACCAGGTGAGTGTCTCTGGGGTGGGCGTTCCACAGCCAGGGTGCCAGCACCGAAAAGTCCCTCTCCTTAGCAGCTACCTGCCCCGCCAATAGGGCTGCCCTAGCTAAGCGGCTGATCTAGGGAACAGTCTGCCTGCAGGAGCGAGCGTTTGCGGGCAATGCATAAGGTTGTTGCCTGTGCTGAAGCTCAGGGTTGGCCAGCCTGAGCCCTGGAGTCCGCACCTAGGGTAGGCATGGTTGGGCACCTGCTGACAGCTGCCGCCCCAGCAGGGGCCCACCAGCAAGAGCCCCCCGGAGTCGCTCCTCTTCTCCATTGCAACCTGCTGGTTCACCTGCCTCTCGCTCTGGCTCAGACAATGGTGGTGGTGGGAAGAAGGAACAGGAGGTGCCGTGGCATCCTTGTCCCCGGGCTCTCTGCCTGCCAAGCAAGCAATGGAGAGGAGGAGGAGCTGGCGACAATGGCAGTGAGAAGGGAGACCCACTGAGGGAGGCGGTCTGTTGTGGGGGTCTCGCCCCAGGGCCCCCCATAACCCAGAGCTGGCAGCGTTCAGCCCACGTTCCTCTTGCTTTCCTTGATGGCTCTGAGTTTCGCTTTCTAAGCGCTGCCTAGATGTAACCTGGCACTTTGTGGTTTGCGACCCAAGGTGCTGGAGCCGCCAGCCGGCCTCAAGGGGGGCGGAACCTCTTTGCTGAGCACGGATGCTGCAGGAGGCGCACGCACTACGTTTACGTTGGACGCGGTGAGTGAACGGCCCGGCCCGGCCCTCTTGGACCGCTCTCCTTCGCCTTTCCTTCCTCCACGCCGTGTTGGTTTTTGTTTTTTTGATGTATGTTCCACCCTGCTGCCGTAAAAGAAAAAAGAAAAGACTTTGAGGCGGCTGCGGTGAACAAAACGATCTAAGCAGAAAAATTCAGAGCTGACCCCCAAATCAATAAACATGTCAAGAGTTGTCTTGAGCCCCATTTCTGGGGTGGAAAGGCGGAGTATAAATCCAATCAATCAATCAATCAATCAATCAAAAATAAATACAAATAGAACATGCAAGGAGCAAATCAAATAGAAATCTGTTCTGCATATGGAGCGATATATAAATGTCGTAAATAAATCTCTTTCAATGCCTTGGTCCAGTCAAACACTCAGTAACACGATAATTAATGTTCTAAGGATTTACTAATCCACTTTTCAATACATTTATCTGGGATTTCTTTAAATCTTTTGTAATCTGTAAATTTGGCTTTGTTTTGTTTTTAACAAACTTGTACTGTATAAAAGATTTCAAGAAAGACGCTCACCGGATACGTTTATTGAAAAGTGGCGTTGATTCATAAATTGAATACCCATGAGAATATGCAACCCTATCTGTTATTCCCCTTATATTATCTTTCTCTTTGTTTCATATACTTTGGCCCACACACACCTACTCACAAGTAAGTACCACTGAGTTCAAAGGGGCCTGCTCCCAGGTAAGTGGGTATAGGATTGCAGTCTAAGTGAAATATTGTATGTGTTGCATCAGCTTCCCCCATTCTGGGGCCCTCTCTGAATTGGATCCAGGTTCTGCCTTCCTCAAGAGGAAGGTTTTGCTCCTGGAACATCCCTCCACTTGACTTTTGGGGATCTCCTCTTCCAGGCTGGAAGGGCCTCTGTAGGAAAGGGCGCAGTGAAGTTGTAAGTACATCAGAAGAGTCCTGCTAGATCAGACCGAGGGTCCATCTAGTCCAGCATTCTGTTCATAATCGCCAACCAGCAAAACCCACAAGCAGGACATGAGTGCAACAGCACCCTCCCACCCATGTTCCCCAGCAAATGGTGTACATAATGGTCTTATTCTTATCTTCACTGGTCCGGAATCTGTTTAGATGTGGAGCGGTATATAAACTTTGTAAATAAATAAAATAAATAGGCATACTAGCTCTGATACTGGCAGTAGCATTTGCCGGGTGCCTTTGGGCCAGTCCCTGACTCTGAGCCTCACCTACCTCACAGGGTTGTTGTGAAGATAAAATGGAGAGCGGGAGGGTCATGTGAGCCGCCGTGGGTTCCTTGCAAGAGGAAAAAGGCAGGATGTAAATATAATACACTGAGAGCCAGTGTAGTGTAGTGGTGAGAGTGATGGACTGGGAGCCGGGAGATCCGGGTTCTAGTCCCGACTTGGCCATGGAAGCTCACTGGGTGACTTTGGGCCAGTCACAGACTCTCAGCCCAACCTACCTCACAGGGTTGTTGTTGTGAGGATACAACGGTGAGGAGGAGGGTAATGTAAGCCGCCCTGAGTTCCTTGCGAGAGGGAGAAAGGCCGGGTATAAATGCAATCAATCAAGAAAGAAAGAAAGAAAGAAAGAAAGAAAGAAAGAAAGAAAGAAAGAAAGAAAGAAAGAAAGGCTGTCCAAATTGGTGCCTGTCCCTATGTCTTGGGGAAGAGAGTTCCGTAGTTTTCGCTATGTGCTGTGTGAAGATGTCCTTCCCTTTATCTGTCCTGAATCTCCCACCCATCAGATTCACGGGATGACCCCGCTGGGTTCTAGTATTTTGAGAGAGGGAGAAAAATGCCTCCCTGTCCACTTTCTCCGCATCAGGCATAATTTTGTACACCTCTGGCGTGTCTCCCCTTAGCCTCCTTTTTTCCAAGCTACGTCTCCCTCTGTGAAAAGGATTGATCCAGCTTAAATCTGACAAATTCCTGGAGGAGAAGGCTATCCGTGGCTCCTACTCCTGGTGGCTCTATGCTACCTCCAATATCAGAGGCAGTGTGCCTGTGCACACCACTTGCTGGGGAACATGGGTGGGAGGGTGCTGTTGCACTCATATCCCGCTCGTGGGCTTCCTGTGGGCAGCTGGTTGGCCACTGTGTGAACAGAATGCTGGACTAGATGGACTCTTGGTCTGAACCGGCGGGGCTCTTCTGAGGTTCTTATGGATCCAAACCCCAGATGTTTTGACCTACAACTCCCAGCATTCTTTGCCATCGGCCATGTTGGGAGTTGAAGTGCAAAAGTTCCCAAGGACACCAGGTTGGGGAACGTCTGTGTTATGTCCGATACGTGTGTAACATTTTAATTGTTGATTTTATGTGCTGTGTCATACAGGGCTAATGCTCTTATCATGTGTCTGTTTTTGAATTTCCTTTTTTTAAATGATAAAATTAACATAGATCGGGAAGGGGCAGTCGAATACACCGTCAGTCAAATGCTCAGGAGAATAAATAATTTGAAACGGACGCCTTTCATGTCAGTAAAGCTGGTCCAGGCCTTCTTTCCCTGTTCTTGCGCATGGACATTAATCTGTTTGTTTTACATCCCACCTCTCCGCCCAAAAATGATGCTCAAGTCAGCTAACAATAACATCCAGACTAGAAACAAAAGCTTCATTAAGGCAGATCGTAACAAATGAATGCATTAAAAACCTAAACAAGAAATCATCAGCACCAACCAGTTTAAAAAAAAACAACCACCATTCATGGGATGAAAACGTTGGGCCGCTCTCATTTGGGTGCATGTGTGAACCGGGACAGGAAGCAAAAGCCAGGAGCTGTTGAGAAAGTCTTAACTTCGTTCCCCCAACATCTGCAGTTGCAGGAAATGCAAAAGCCTACTTAAGAATCAAGTGTGAATTTGGCCTCATTGTTTGGAGGGAGGCAACTTACGCAGAATCCGGCCTCGGATATGAAGCATTCCTGGCTGTTCTTTCCAGGTGCTGACATTTTGGATGGGGGGGGGGGGATCTGGTGTGAACAGGATAGGAAGCTGGAACTCAGCCGTGGGTCACTGCGATCTGGTTGGGGGCCCTTTTTGGGTGTCCAGACTCTTAGTTCCCTCCGGAAGGCGAACGAAAAGAGGGCCTGTCCACCTAGGGGCTACCATAATCATCTTATATACCGCTTGCCAAATTTACACATATGTAAAATATGTCACCTAATATTTATAGGGCGGGGGTAGGGATGGGGGGTTCCATTGCATCTGCACACACACCTGAAAGAGCAGCGGTTGATGCAAGGCTCTCGTTCAGTGACCTGTTTGCCTGCCCACCGCTGCATCCCCCCAACGCCCTCCCCCCAAATTAGAGCCTTTGTCTGTTTGCTTCTATGCAGATAAGCACCTCTGTTTCCTCTCTCCCACTGTCTGCTAATCGAAGAGCCGGTAATTCCTCCAAAACTAGGGTGGTCTCTCACCTTTTTTTTTTTTTTCCCCAATGAAGGACCCACACCCCTCCTCCAATTTCCTCAGCTGTCTTTCCATTTAAAGTACAGCATCTTACCACCTTGGCATTAGGGAATTTGCAGTCGATTGCAGTGACGATTGCAGTGACGATTGCAGTCGTCACGCCCGTTGTGCCTGAGGGCTTAATCTGAAGTCTTTCTTTCTCATAATGGACTGATTTTATAGATATTTTTACACCACCCATCAGCCAAGCTCCCAGGACAGCTTCTTAATGCCATTAAAGCAACACCAGACAGGCCGCTTAACAAGATCAGCCTCGGATGGCCTTCTCTCTGTCCCATCAGCCAGGACAGCTAGACTGGTGGGGATGAGGGAGAGGGCCTTCTCTGTGGTGGCCCCCACTCTGTGCAACTCCCTCCCTAGGGAACTCCGTCATGCCCCCTCTTTAATGAGCTTCCGTCGTGCATTAAAAACGTGGTTGTTCAGGCAGGCATTTGGAGTGGGTTAGGGTATTTTTTTTAAAAAAAAAATATGGTAAAATTTTATTGTTTTAAATTGTTTATGGTGGGTTGTACATCGTCCAGAGTGGCTGGGTGACCAGTCAGATGGGCGATTAATAAATTTAATAAATAAATAAATTAATTAAGACAATAAAAAAAACATACAAACGACTAATACGGCTTATATTCTTGTGGGGGTGGGATCATGCCAAGAACGGGACTCAAGTCATGTCTCGTCTGAGCCTCTGGCCGCAATCCCATCAAATTTCAGCCAATCAGGATCATGACAATTTTTTTTTTTAAATTATTTTTGAGGCTTTTTTTTTAGATATACCTACTTGAATTTGTATATATCCGTAGCAATGGATGCATATGAGATGTGCATATATACACACACGCGCGCACACACACACAAACGTTCTAGCAATTGTACATGGGCTTCAACAAAAATGGATCAGATGTCCACATAAGTAACCGTTTGGAGGTGGTGTCTATACGCCACCCGTTCAAATATTGAAAGCGTTGTAAGGTCCTCAATCCATTGCATTATAGGAGGTCAATGTTTAGCCTTCCAATACTGTAATATCAGTCTTTTAGTCATCTGAATTTATTTATTTATTTATTTATTTATGTCATTTCTATAATAAATAATATAATAAATAAAATTAGTCATCTGAAGGGTGTGCTGAGCTCTTTATGCTGACTTAATTTCCACAAAGCCGGTTAATAATTTAAAAGAGCATGTACATCAGTGGATATTGCAGACTGTTCCAGTGCAAAATGTATCTGTGCAATAACCTCCCCCACAAAAGAAGCAACTGCTGGACGTCGCCAAAACCTATGTCTAACATTGGCTGTATTGCACTGCCAGCAATTAGCCAAATTACAGCCTTCCTTTTCGAAGAGATGTTGCGGTGTCCAATAGACACGCGATAAAAAATTTCGCTGAATAGATAAACGATGAGAAATTGGTCTTAATTAGCCAAATTACAGCCTTCCTTTTCGAAGAGATGTTGCGGTGTCCAATAGACACGCGATAAAAAATTTCGCTGAATAGATAAACGATGAGAAATTGGTCTTAATTAGCCAAATTACAGCCTTCCTTTTCGAAGAGATGTTGCGGTGTCCAATAGACACGCGATAAAAAATTTTGCTGAATAGATAAACGATGAGAAATTGGTCTTAATTAGCCAAATTACAGCCTTCCTTTTCGAAGAGATGTTGCGGTGTCCAATAGACACGCGATAAAAAATTTCGCTGAATAGATAAACGATGAGAAATTGGTCTTAATTTTTTTTTTTTCCCCCCTGGCGGGGCGGAGAACCAGTTATTGGGAGAAAATGGAAATACATGCTGGAAAGATGTACTTTTCAGACCCACAATTCATTTGCTGCTTTAAAGGCATGAAATGCGTGGCCCTTATGTCTGAGCATTTCCATTTGTTTGGCTTGCCCCACTACCCTCACCCCCCCAGATCTCTCCGGCAGCCCTGTAAGGGTCGACGTGGGCCTGTGTGGGACCCATTGCAGTGGTCGCCAGAGGATTAACCCCCACGCTCCCATCTTCTCCGGCCTCTCCAAGCAAGCCTCCATGCTCGACTTCCTTCGAACCAAGAAGGTTAGGACCAGCTGGTTCCTCTGGTTGGACAGACGCGCAACCTGACCCTAGGCGCACGGACTCAAAAGCAACATGCGGGGTTTATTGGCTTGCTGGTGTGCTGGCCATGAGCTTTCCTGGACAGGGAGAGCCTGGCCGCAGCTCTGCCTGTGCCTCAGGAAGATCCAGATTAGATGCTCATGGCATCGCAGCCAGAACATTGGAGCAGCCTCACTGGATCAGACCTAAGGCTACAGGTTGGGGAAAGGTAGCCATCTAGTTGAGACCCCTGTTTCTCCCCACGGCCAGCCAGCTGTCTGCGGGAACCCCACAAGCCACAGTCAGGGATGCCGCCAGGTTTGAGGGCCCCCCGGGCAAAGTTCCCCCTGGTGGGCACGCCCCTTTAGTAAGCTTGCAGAGCAGTTGTGGCAGTCGGCAGCGCTGGGCGGCTGGGCAGGGGGCACCATTTAAATTTCCCATAATGCCCCAAAGCGATGCCCCAGGGGAGCGTTGTGGGACATTCAAGTGGCAGCTTGACCCTGCCAAGCTGCCCCAGCCAGCTGCCCAATTCTGCTAGCTGTGGGTGCCGGCCAGCCCCAAACACGCCAGCCTTTCCAGTCCTGGGGACCGCCGTCAGCCGAAACATGCATGGCGGTCATGCTGCAGCCCATTCGCGGATCCCAATCCACCAGTTCAATGCAGCAGCGCAGAGTCAGCAATCTTGGCTGCATCAGGATCACTGGGGAGGGAGGGAGGGGGGCAAGGTTAAAGCTCCCCCACCCACACACACACACACTGGTCTGTATTAAGACCGCTGTCTCCACACTGCAGCGTGTTCCCTGCCACCCAGGTGGTGGGGACTCACATCGCCTGCGCTGCCCACCTGTGCCCTAAACAGCCTATGTGCTTGCGTAGACCACAAGAACATCAGGAGAGCCCTGCTGGATCGGACCAAGGGTCCATCTGCTCCAGCGTTCTGTTCACACAGGGGCCGACCATCCACCCACAAGAAACCTACAAGCAGGACATGAGTGCAACAGCATTCTCCTGCCCATGTTCCCCAGTTCCTTTGTGGGCTCTCCTCCCTTCACGAGTCACAGCCTTCTCAGTGGTAGCCCCGAGATGGGGGTTTGCTTGCTGCTCCTCGTAGTTAGGGTTGGAACACCCAGTTTGCGGAGGGTCACCTGGGCTTTTGGATACTCCTGTTGCGCTTTTCCGCATCTCTGACCTCATCCTCCTGTACAGCGGCAGGACAGGCTCTCGAGACTGCCGGCTGGACTGGAACCCGCGGCCGGATCGGAGCGTTCCTGCCCGCCAGGCTACCGCTGTGAGCCCAGCAGCATCCGGGTGGAGGAGCTTCTCCTCCTCGAAGGCGCCCAACAGGTGGAGGTGATTCAGGGCTGCCAGTGCGGTGCAAACCCCCATGAATGCCTCCGCTCACCAGCCCTGAAAACCTTCTTTCCAGACTCCCCTCTGGAACAGACTGTGGATGTCGGCACGTGCTCCAGTCCACCACGTTCCGAAGGTAAGCAAGTTGCTAAAATAAAGCGAGTTACCAGTCCTCATTTTTTCGAATAAAGGGCTGGTTTCAATAAGAACATGGGATTGGTGAGGTTTAGTCCAGCAAGGGGCCTATTGGATGGATAGGAACTTAGGAAGCTGCCTTAGACTGAATCAGATCCTGGGTCCACCTAGCCCAGTACTGTCTGCACTGACTGGCAGCAGCGGCTCTCCAGTGTTTCAGGCAGGGGGTCTTTCCCAGCATGGCCTGGAGATGCCGCGGGGGACCAAAGCTGGGACCTTCCGCGCGCGAAGCGGGGGCTCCACTACTAAGCTACAAACGTTTTCTTAAAGTGAAGCAAGTTTCCAGTCCTCATGGCCGTGCAGGAAAGTCCGATTTGCGCAGGAACGTGGGAACCTGCCTTTGACTAAGTCCGACTGTGTGCCCATCTCGGCAAGAGCTACTTAACGTTTGGAAAACGACCTGTGCCAGCCCCAGATTCTGTGGGGCCCGTGGGCAAGGCCCCCTCCATGGGCCCCCTCCCTCAGGGAATCTACTTTCTCACCACCACTGTTACCAGCTGCTATTATTCCTCATCCTCTTCCTCGCCATGGCTCCCGCTTGCTTGCCTGCTTGCCAGGGAGCAAGGAGGCCGCGGCATCTGCCGCTCCGCCTCCTCACCACCTCCGTTGTCTTTTCCAGAGCGAGAGGCAGGCGAACAAGCAGGTTGCAAGGGGGGCGAGGAGGCGCGGCCCCAGGGGGCTCCTGTCGGTGGGCCCCTGCTGGGGTGCGGGCCCTTGGCACGTGCCCAGCTACGGCGACCGTTGACGCTGGCCCTGAAAACAGTAACAGCAGCACATGCACGGACAACACTAACCAACAAGTGCAATACAGAAAAGTGTGTGTCATTTCCATGGGGCATTGCTGAGGGTTTGAGGCATATTTCCCAGGATGCACGGAGCTTGAAGCGTGCAGGAGTGCCACGCTGTATTACGGGATGGCGGAAATTCTCTCCCCAACCCCGCCTGGCCCATCTCTTTCCAGACGGGCTCTTTTGCGTGCCCACGGAATTTGACTCGGTCCTGCTGAGGAGTGCCCATGGGCACCGTGTGGTCCGGACGCTGGGGAGCTGCGCGCTGCGAGAGGCCTGCTACCGGGTCTCCCACGTGGAGTACTACGCCGAAGTCGCGCTCAGCGCTGCCGGGGAAAAGCTGGAGCGGGTCAAGGTCAGCCTGTTGCCACCTCCGGCGTCTGTCACAAATCCCACCCTGCACGGCCTTTTTCTTTCCGGAGGGCCCATTGGCGAAATTAGATGTGATGTTATTGACATCTTTGGGTCCTTGCGTGGCTGTTTTTTAAAAAAGAGAACTTGCAGGGGCAGGTGGTGGTGGGGAACCGGATCAGGGTCATGAGGTGGGGGAGAGGGGCTTTAACCCTGTGCCCCTTCCACGGTCCTGATCCATATTGCCCCCTGCCCTATGCTCGCTATTTAAAATGGGAGGAAAACTCCCTTTAACGCCCTGGCATTAACATGAACGCCCTCTTCCTTGCAAGTAGATAGTTGGAATGTGTGTGTACGTGCGTGTGCGCGTGCGCGCGCGCGTTTGCCATCTTTTTCAGAGTATGAATGTGTGTGTTTTGTGTGACTGTGCATTTGGAGGGTGTGTGTTTTCACCTCTGTGTCTTTTTGTCCTGTGTGTGTGTTTTGCGTGTGTGTTCGAAGGACTGTTTGTGTTTCAGAGTATGAATGTGTGTGTGTGTTTTCAGAATATGAATGTGTGTGTTTTGTGTGACTGTGCATTTGGAGAGTGTGTGCTTTCACCTCTGTGTCTTTTTGTCCTGTGTGTGTGTTTTGCGTGTGTGTTCGAAGGACTGTTTGTTTTTCAGAGTATGAATGTGTGTGTGTGTTTTCAGAATATGAATGTGTGTGTTTTGTGTGACTGTGCATTTGGAGAGTGTGTGCTTTCACCTCTGTGTCTTTTTGTCCTGTGTGTGTGTTTTGCGTGTGTGTTCGAAGGACTGTTTGTTTTTCAGAGTATGAATGTGTGTGTGTGTTTTCAGAATATGAATGTGTGTGTTTTGTGTGACTGTGCATTTTGAGGGTGTGTGTTTTCACCTCTGTGTCTTTTTGTCCTGTGTGTGTGTTTTGCCTGTGTGTTCGAAGGACTGTTTGTGTTTCAGAGTATGAATGTGTGTGTGTGTTTTCAGAATATGAATGTGTGTGTTTTGTGTGACTGTGCATTTTGAGAGTGTGTGTTTTAACCTCTGTGTCTTTTTGTCCTGTGTGTGTGTTTTGCGTGTGTGTTCTAATGACTGTTTTTCAGAGTATGAATGTGTGTGTGTGTTTTCAGAATATGAATGTGTGTGTTTTGTGTGACTGTGCATTTGGAGAGTGTGTGCTTTCACCTCTGTGTCTTTTTGTCCTGTGTGTGTGTTTTGCGTGCGTGTTCGAAGGACTGTTTGTGTTTCAGAGTATGAATGTGTGTGTGTGTTTTCAGAATATGAATGTGTGTGTTTTGTGTGACTGTGCATTTGGAGAGTGTGTGCTTTCACCTCTGTGTCTTTTTGTCCTGTGTGTGTGTTTTGCGTGCGTGTTCGAAGGACTGTTTGTGTTTCAGAGTATGAATGTGTGTGTGTGTTTTCAGAATATGAATGTGTGTGTTTTGTGTGACTGTGCATTTGGAGAGTGTGTGTTTTCACCTCTGTGTCTTTTTGTCCTGTGTGCGTGTTTTGCGTGTGTGTTCGAAGGACTGTTTGTGTTTCAGAGTATGAATGTGTGTGTGTGTTTTCAGAATATGAATGTGTGTGTTTTGTGTGACTGTGCATTTGGAGAGTGTGTGCTTTCACCTCTGTGTCTTTTTGTCCTGTGTGTGTGTTTTGCGTGCGTGTTCGAAGGACTGTTTGTGTTTCAGAGTATGAATGTGTGTGTGTGTTTTCAGAATATGAATGTGTGTGTTTTGTGTGACTGTGCATTTGGAGAGTGTGTGTTTTCACCTCTGTGTCTTTTTGTCCTGTGTGTGTGTTTTGCGTGTGTGTTCGAAGGACTGTTTGTGTTTCAGAGTATGAATGTGTGTGTGTGTTTTCAGAATATGAATGTGTGTGTTTTGTGTGACTGTGCATTTGGAGAGTGTGTGCTTTCACCTCTGTGTCTTTTTGTCCTGTGTGTGTGTTTTGCGTGTGTGTTCGAAGGACTGTTTGTTTTTCAGAGTATGAATGTGTGTGTGTGTTTTCAGAATATGAATGTGTGTGTTTTGTGTGACTGTGCATTTTGAGGGTGTGTGTTTTCACCTCTGTGTCTTTTTGTCCTGTGTGTGTGTTTTGCGTGTGTGTTCGAAGGACTGTTTGTGTTTCAGAGTATGAATGTGTGTGTGTGTTTTCAGAATATGAATGTGTGTGTTTTGTGTGACTGTGCATTTGGAGAGTGTGTGTTTTAACCTCTGTGTCTTTTTGTCCTGTGTGTGTGTTTTGCGTGTGTGTTCTAATGACTGTTTTTCAGAGTATGAATGTGTGTGTGTGTTTTCAGAATATGAATGTGTGTGTTTTGTGTGACTGTGCATTTGGAGAGTGTGTGCTTTCACCTCTGTGTCTTTTTGTCCTGTGTGTGTGTTTTGCGTGCGTGTTCGAAGGACTGTTTGTGTTTCAGAGTATGAATGTGTGTGTGTGTTTTCAGAATATGAATGTGTGTGTTTTGTGTGACTGTGCATTTGGAGAGTGTGTGTTTTCACCTCTGTGTCTTTTTGTCCTGTGTGCGTGTTTTGCGTGTGTGTTCGAAGGACTGTTTGTGTTTCAGAGTATGAATGTGTGTGTGTGTTTTCAGAATATGAATGTGTGTGTTTTGTGTGACTGTGCATTTGGAGAGTGTGTGCTTTCACCTCTGTGTCTTTTTGTCCTGTGTGTGTGTTTTGCGTGTGTGTTCGAAGGACTGTTTGTTTTTCAGAGTATGAATGTGTGTGTGTGTTTTCAGAATATGAATGTGTGTGTTTTGTGTGACTGTGCATTTTGAGGGTGTGTGTTTTCACCTCTGTGTCTTTTTGTCCTGTGTGTGTGTTTTGCGTGTGTGTTCGAAGGACTGTTTGTGTTTCAGAGTATGAATGTGTGTGTGTGTTTTCAGAATATGAATGTGTGTGTTTTGTGTGACTGTGCATTTTGAGAGTGTGTGTTTTAACCTCTGTGTCTTTTTGTCCTGTGTGTGTGTTTTGCGTGTGTGTTCTAATGACTGTTTTTCAGAGTATGAATGTGTGTGTGTGTTTTCAGAATATGAATGTGTGTGTTTTGTGTGACTGTGCATTTGGAGAGTGTGTGCTTTCACCTCTGTGTCTTTTTGTCCTGTGTGTGTGTTTTGCGTGCGTGTTCGAAGGACTGTTTGTGTTTCAGAGTATGAATGTGTGTGTGTGTTTTCAGAATATGAATGTGTGTGTTTTGTGTGACTGTGCATTTGGAGAGTGTGTGTTTTCACCTCTGTGTCTTTTTGTCCTGTGTGTGTGTTTTGCGTGTGTGTTCGAAGGACTGTTTGTGTTTCAGAGTATGAATGTGTGTGTGTGTTTTCAGAATATGAATGTGTGTGTTTTGTGTGACTGTGCATTTGGAGAGTGTGTGTTTTCACCTCTGTGTCTTTTTGTCCTGTGTGTGTGTTTTGCGTGTGTGTTCGAAGGACTGTTTGTGTTTCAGAGTATGAATGTGTGTGTGTGTTTTCAGAATATGAATGTGTGTGTTTCGTGTGACTGTGCATTTTGAGAGTGTGTGTTTTCACCTCTGTGTCTTTTTGTCCTGTGTGTGTGTTTTGCGTGTGTGTTCGAAGGACTGTTTGTGTTTCAGAGTATGAATGTGTGTGTGTGTTTTCAGAATATGAATGTGTGTGTTTTGTGTGACTGTGCATTTTGAGGGTGTGTGTTTTAACCTCTGTGTCTTTTTGTCCTGTGTGTGTGTTCTGCATGTGTGTTCGAAGGACTGTTTGTGTTTCAGAGTATGAATGTGTGTGTGTGTTTTCAGAATATGAATGTGTGTGTTTTGTGTGACTGTGCATTTTGAGGGTGTGTGTTTTAACCTCTGTGTCTTTTTGTCCTGTGTGTGTGTTTTGCGTGTGTGTTCTAATGACTGTTTTTCAGAGTATGAATGTGTGTGTGTGTTTTCAGAATATGAATGTGTGTGTTTTGTGTGACTGTGCATTTGGAGAGTGTGTGCTTTCACCTCTGTGTCTTTTTGTCCTGTGTGCGTGTTTTGCGTGTGTGTTCGAAGGACTGTTTGTGTTTCAGAGTATGAATGTGTGTGTGTGTTTTCAGAATATGAATGTGTGTGTTTTGTGTGACTGTGCATTTTGAGGGTGTGTGTTTTAACCTCTGTGTCTTTTTGTCCTGTGTGTGTGTTTTGCGTGTGTGTTCGAAGGACTGTTTGTGTTTCAGAGTATGAATGTGTGTGTGTGTTTTCAGAATATGAATGTGTGTGTTTTGTGTGACTGTGCATTTTGAGAGTGTGTTTTAACCTCTGTGTCTTTTTGTCCTGTGTGTGTGTTTTGCGTGTGTGTTCTAATAACTGTTTTTCAGAGTATGAATGTGTGTGTGTGTTTTCAGAATATGAATGTGTGTGTTTTGTGTGACTGTGCATTTGGAGAGTGTGTGCTTTCACCTCTGCGTCTTTTTGTCCTGTGTGTGTGTTTTGCGTGTGTGTTCGAAGGACTGTTTGTGTTTCAGAGTATGAATGTGTGTGTGTGTTTTGTGTGGCCCAGTAAATAATCTTCCACAGTGAATTTGTCTGTCTTCTAAGGGACCACAAAATAACGCTTTGCCTTTTCTTTTCTCTTCTCTTCTCTTCTCTTCTCTTCTCTTCTCTTCTCTTCTCTCTTCTCTTCTCTTTTCTTTTCTTTCCTTTTCTCTTTTCTTTTCTTTTCTTTTCTCTTCTTTTCTCTTCTCTTTTTTCTTTTCTTTTCTCTTCTCTTCTCTTCTCTTTTCTTTTCTCTTTGCTTTTCTCTTTTCTTTTCTTTTCTTTTCTTTTCTTTTCACCGCAACAGGCCAAATGCCACAATCCCCCTGGAATATGGCAAAAAAATTGTTCTGAAAATGGGTTTGGTCAATGGGCCTCCATCCCCCCATTGTGCACAGCTGTTTACACCCTTCATGCTTGGGATGTAGAAGGTGGGGCAAAGAGGTGGAGGGAGAACTCCCAGCCCTTGCTGGCTTCCAGGAAGGGTTGCCCCTGAACCTCTGTCCATCCTGCCAAGTCAGTGGGAGGCAGCCAAGTGAACTGCCCTGCTCTTTGTTTTGTAAATCTTTCAGGAAATCGATGTCGGAAGGTGCTTTGGGCAGTGTGTCTCTGGAAATCGCTGCCTGCTGAGGTAAGCACAGCTGTTTAAAGAGACTCTGCACACACGCGCGCACACAGATGTGCACAGGCGCTAGCTGCAAAGCATACGCCAGGTGCCGCCGGTCAAATCCAGTTCTAAATGTGCATCGGCCAAGTGTGTCCCTGGGCAGAGCCACGTACGTGCATGCATGCCCAACAGCGCAGGTGGGTGCTGCGGCCAGCCCAAGAGGAGGTCCCACTGTTCCTTTGGCTTTCCCCCTTGAGTGGGAGCCGATGCTTCTTGCCTGTGGATTGCCTTCCCAGTGACAGACGGGCGGATAGGGGCCTCAAAGACCTGTGACATTTCTGCAGGGCATGAAGTGTGAAGTGAGACATTGACCGCGCACGCGGTGCGGGGTCGCGTAAGATTTTATTTGTTTTTTAACTCGGCAGTGTGCTTGTCTTGCGAAAGCGCTTGTATGGGAAAGAAATATAATAATCAAAGAAGTCGGCCTTCTCCAGCACAACTCCCAGCAGAGCTGGCCGAGGGATGCTGGGAATCGTAGTCCAACAGTTCTATAGGGCAACCGGGTTGGTAAGGCTGAAAGGTCGTTGTTGTTCAGTCGTTCAGTCGGGTCCGACCCTTTGTGACCCCATGGACCAGAGCACGCCAGGCCTTCCCGTCCTGCGCTCTCTCCCGGAGCGTGCTCAAGTCCATATCCATTGCATCGGTGATGCTATCCAGCCATCTCATCCTCTGCCGTCCCCTTCTCCTTTTGCCTTCAGTCTTTCCCAGCATCAGGGTCTTTTCCAGAGAGTTTTCTCTTCGCATTAGGTGGCCAAAATATTTCAGCTTCAGCTTCAGTATCTGTCCTTCCAATGAGCACTCAGGGTTGACGTCCTTTAGGACGGACTGATTTGGCCTCCTTTTATTATTACGCCTGTTCTGTCTGGCTACGCCGATGCCTGGATCTCCCATCCCTTTGTGCTCACTCCTTATCAGTGAGGTATGTGTCGTGTCACACCTTTGGACCCCTCCACCACCTCCTCCGCCTCCTCTTCTTCTCATCATCATTCATCATCATTTACCAAGAGTGCTATATTTTTAGAGCAGAAAGGCAGGCTGAAAAGGATAATAAAATGTTATAGTTCTGTAAAAGGACTTGCTTTAACAGGTAAGTTATTGTGCTAGAGAGGGAGAGATACACCCGGATTGTATTGTGCATTGATGTCGTTGTCTTCAACTCGTAGCCCTCCTGTGTTTTCCCATTGCTTCTTCTGTCTTTTTTCTTACCTCGGAAAATCCGTTAAGAGTGACACAGAGCAAATAGCTGCAGGAGACCTAGGCCAACTCTTCCTGCTTCCGCTTTTTCCCATGCAGGGACCAGCAGACCCAAGACAAGTGTCCCATTTGGGCCGAAGGCGTCTCCGGCCGCTGCACCCCCCACCAGTACGAGACCCACATTTTCCACATCCGGACCGGGGAGCTGCGCACCGTCTTCGCCATCCAGACTTGCAAGTGTGGGGCCTGAGAGGATTAGGAACGGACGCCTCCGATAACATGTACGGGTGGTGTGAAATAAACGGAGGTGGTGCCGTGTGGGCGGGATGTTCTGTTCGCCACCGTCTCCTCTCCCGGCGGAGTGTACGATATGTGTACGAGAGGTGGCCGATGTGTAAATAAAAAATTATTTTGAAGGAAAGAGCCGTGTGCTTCAGACATCAGAGTCCTCCGCTGACGTTGCAAAGATCCCAGAGGAATGACCCTTCAGGCTGGATCCAGACTTGTTGGAAATAGATCAGACTTCCCCGACTAGTGCATTCCAGATAGGTTAGACTACAACACCTAGCACCCCCAATAGCTGGGGAATTCTGGGAGTTGTAGGACTTTTTCTGTCTAAACTAGCGTAGGATTGCACCGTAAAGTTCTTATAGCCAGTAACTAACCCCCCACCCCCTGCTATAGGGATTCCACCCAATCATGTACAGAGTGCTCTTTCTGGCACCACAGCCAGCTTCCTCATGTCCACAGTGAAAGGGATGGGATTCCTGAAGCAGGGGAGGGTTTTTTTTTTACCGTCCAGACACCTTTCTGCAATACAATGATGTGGTACTTTCCATGACTTTTCTGAGAAGACTTGTCTGAAGAGCAGGGTACGCTTCATCCAAGTGCGGCACACTGAGCCCTCTGCTCACAACTGGACACACTTTAAGAAAGATCAAATTAAAATGGGACCAGAAGGGGGCGGCGAAGGTTATGGAAAACAAGCCCGGAATGTGATGTTACTGCAAAAAAGGCGAATGTGATTTTAGGCTGCATTCGTAGCAGAACCAACATTTCCAAGTCATGGGGAGTGATATTCTGCACTAGTCAGACTTCATCTGGAGAGTACTATGTCCAGTTCCCTGCATTTTAAGAAGGGTTCAGACACATTAAAACCTCTTCAGAGGAGGCTCACAGAGATGGTCAGGTGTATGAGAATGGAGCCCTGTGATGAAATGGTGAACATGCTGGATACGTTTAGCTTTGAGAAGGAGCGGTGAGGGAAAGATTAGACTTCTCAAATCCCAGAAAGGTTGTCACACAGAAGAGTGCAAAGGTGTTGCCTGCTGTCCCAGAGGGCAGGAGTTGATCTAACAGGCTTAAAGTTAGAGAAGAGAGTTGCACTAGCTCTAGATTTCCTTCATCAAGCAAGGGGTTGGACTAGATGCCCTCCAAGACCCCCTCCAACTATGTGATTCTATGGTTCTTCAGGGTTGCGATGCTTTTTTCTTCCTTTTGCTTTCATAAAAAAAAACTTGTCCGCAAAAGAAGCTAGCACCAGCCTCATCCTTGAGCTCCTTGACCCGGCCCTTTCGAAGTAAAACCCCTGAGTGGGGAGAGGACGGGCCTCATCCCTAGCATGCATGAATGCGCATGTGTGGGTAATGGTGCACTGTCACGTTGCACAGCCTGCCATGTCCCACAAGGCATCTTTGACAGGTATTTTGAACTGCTGATTTCAGGACAGTCGCAAAGCCACTGCACTGTTGTTTTCTCTAGCATGTGTTGAACCAGAGGTCAAACACACACTTTTAAATCAGGTTGAGGCCACTGCAGAGTAAATGGACATATTGCAGAGTGGCCACCTGATGCAAAGAGAAAACTCGCTGGAGAAGTCCCTGACGCTGGGAAAGATCGAAAGCAAAAGGAGAAGGGGGCGGCAGAGGATGAGATGGCTGGATAGCATCACCGACACAACATGAACTTGAGCACTTAATCAAAGCTATGGTTTTCCCAGTAGCAACGTATGGCTGTGAGAGCTGGACTATAAGGAAGGCTGAGCGCCGAAGAATCGATGCTTTCGAACTGTGGTGCTGGAGAAGACTCTTACGAGTCCCCTGGACTGCAAGGAGGTCAGATCAGTCCATCCTAAAGGAAATCAGCCCTGAGTGCTCACTGGAAGGACAGAGACTGAAGCCGAAGCTCCAATATTTTGGCCACGTAATGCGAAGAGAAAACTCCCTGGAAAAGACCCTGATGCTGGGAAAGACTGATGGCAAAAGGAGAAGGGGACGGCAGAGGATGAGATGGCTAGATAGCATCACCGACGCAATGAATGTGGACTTGAGCACGCTCCGGGAGAGAGCGCAGGACAGGAAGGCCTGGCGTGCTCTGGTCCACGGGGTCACGAAGAAAGAGCCGGACACGACTGAACGACTGAACAACATCAACAAAATAAGTATCCTCGGTTTGGCCTTACAGCAACGTTGCAAAATAGAGATACTTGTACTGCGACCCTATACACCCTCACCTGAGAGCAGGTCCCATGTACATGGTAGCACCGTAGGGCTTTCAGGGTTCAAACCTTTTAGAAAGGTGTGAGCAAAATGGGAATATTCCCACGGAGTCCAGATTCATCAATATGTCATAAAAGGACGCCAACTGTGTCTTTTGAGGCGCTGTTGTCTGTGTTTCAGCCTCATCCTAGATGCCCCACGTTTTCCTGCTTGGGGCGAGGAAAAGGTTGAAATGGGAGGGGCGCTGAGGTCTGAGACTACAATTACGTGGTGTAGGGCTGACCGACTGAGCAACAGCAGCAACAAATGAGCAGTGAGTCCGACACATGGGGATCATAGGTTCAATGTTCCTTATTTGTGCAGTAAATTGCCGCCCCTCCCTATTCGCCCTCTTGGGAGGATTTACAGGGTGCTTCCGTGAAAATGCCTCTGCTGCCCAAAGATCACAAAAATGTGCAAGCTTTTGAGATCTCCAGGTCTCTTCACTGGGGAACATGTTACAAGGAGCAGGTTGGCTCAGGGGTTGGGGCAAGAATCTCAGAAGCTTGCACAGTGTGTGTGTGTGTGTGTGTGTGTGACTATTGAGTTGGCCTAACAAAGTATTACATGAATAAGGATTTTGGCATTATGCTGATGGCCCAAACACAGCCGCCTTTGTTTTGTGTGTGCAAATATTCTCCTTGATTGAGAGACCACTCTCTCCTCCTTGCCTCCACCAGCCAAGAAACACCAGCCAAGGGAAGCCAATGCTTTTGAGTGTGTTTGAATTGCAGTTTTTCTGTCCCTAGCACCATAGGGTCTGTTGTGAAACTAAACACCCCAAAAGAAGGACATGGGTTGAAGTAACAACCCCGCCTTTGCTCCAGGGCCAAACCACATGTTGGAGTTCTGTGGCTGGGAGTATCACGGTCTTCTGTGTTGGGCAGGGATATGGAGAAAACATTGGATCGTGGCCACAGAGTAGACAGAGGGGGCGAACTCTTTCCTCCTGTGCATATCCCCCAATTTTGATTCTCTCTCCCCCTACCCGAAAAGCTGCTGTTAGCCATGGAGGTGGGGAAACAAGATACCCACAACTTTGCACAGGGCTGGCTGTGCAACATTCATTCATTCATTCATTCATTCATTCAATTTCATTTCTATACTGCCTGATAGACGAAGTCTGGGCAGTTCACAAAAATTAAAACCAAAAAGCGCAGGATAAAACGATATAAAACATGAAAGCATTAAACCACGGTATCTGGTTTTGAAGATGAAGGCCGAGAAGAAGGTTCACCAATATGTACGAAGGGTTGGAGGGATGTGTCAGGGATCCGTAGTGTGAGAAGAGATGCATGTATAATCACACGCACACACATGCCCACACACGGGTGTTCCTGTTTGTGAAATATTGGAGGGAAAGGCCATAACTCAATGGCGATGTGCACATTTTGCACTCAGAAGGTCCCAGGTTTGATCCTGGCAGAGCGGCCAGAGTAAACTCCTGCCTGAAGCCCTGGAGAGCTGCTGCTGCTAGTCAGTGTAGAGAAGTCTAACCTTGGTGGGCCAAGGGGCTGACTCTGTATAATGCATGCTGCAACTGCTTATGTCCCTTCTGAAATCAGCCCTTTATTCAGAACAATGAGGACTAGAATCTTATTTCATTTTAACAGAAGGGCCATAGTGGTGGAGCCCCTGCTTTGCCCATGGGAGGTCCCAGGTTCAATCCCCGACGTCTCCAGGTTATGCTGGGAAAGGGTCGGACCTGTGTCTGAACCCTTGCACAGCTGCTGCCCATCGGTGTGGCCTAGCTTTCCCCCACCTGGCGCCCTCCAGTTCTGGACTACAAGTCCCAGCATTCCTGACCATTGGCCATGCTGGCTGAGGCTGATGGGAGATGCAATTTATTTTATTTATTGCATTTATTGCATTTCTGCCCCGCCTTTTTTCCTCTCGCGAGGAACCCAAGGCGGCTTACATTCTCCCCCTCTTCTCCGTTTTATCCTCACAACAACCACCCTGCGAGGTGGGTTGGGCTGAGAGTCTGTGACTGGCCCAAAGTCACCCAGTGAGCTTCCATGGCCCAGTGGGGACTAGAACCCGGCTCTCCCGGCTCCTAGTCCAACGCTCTCGCCACTACAAATAATACACTCTCGCCACTTGCGATCCGAAACATCTGGAGGACTTCCAGTTGGGGACGGCTGGTGTAGACAGTCCTGACCTAGATGGACAGTTGCTCTGACTTCATGCAAGGCGGTGTCCTGCGCACCTGTTTAAAGAAGCCCCTTGTTCGGTGAAGACGGGGATCTTGCTTTCATTTTAGGCGCAGGGCCATCGCTCAGGGGCACAGCACCTCCTCTGCCTGCAAAAGACCCTGGCTGCAACGCAGGTTAGGCGAGGGAAGACGCACAGCAGAAATCAGCCACTGCAGGCTGTACTGGGCGAAATGAGCCAAATTCTGACTCGGC